>NC_056736.1:722590236-722635236 GCF_019279795.1 Protopterus annectens | reverse complement strand
GGCTGCCAATAGCATACAAGCTTTAATCCTACATTTTCTCTCTTTTAGTACATTCCCAAAATTAGTTACTATTGAAATTACTTCTGAAAATTAGTTTCTGCTGTGTGGAACTATCTCTGTCCATTTTTGGATATGTAACTCAAAATATTTGAGATTTTATGTAACTCATTTCATAACTGTGATGTATTGTATTGTAGGGTTTACTAACATTTTGTCGAGTTTACTGTAGGTGACTTATCATTTGTACGAAACATAAAAACGAAATTCACTACAGCGAATGACAGAAATCTTGAACTCGGAAGTGGTGAATGTTCAAATTCGACATAATTCGAACATTTGCCACAATTCTGGGAGCAGCATTAATTACTGTGCATTCCACATTAAAGAACATGTTTGCATGGGGGCAAACCCACCTACGCCCCCACACCCTCTGCTACTTAGATATACAAACTCTGGGATCGCACTATAGTGAGGGAAAGGGTACATTTCCCAATCCCCACTATAGTGCGATCTGCACCAAAATGTAGAAATTCACAGCAGCGAATGCTGTATTACATTCGCTGTTGTAAATTTCTACATTTTGGCATTCATTTTTCCGATTCTACCAAATGATAGTTTTGCACTAATGTAAATGGAAAAATCATAGTAAACTATTTTGGAGGACATTACACTTTTTAGAGAGGCTCCATGTGACTCCACTGAACAAAATACGCATTTCCAGTTAGACTATCCTAACCAACAGATGTAAATAAATGCATAACTCACTCTTACCTCAAGGAGCAGATCTCTTGACTCTAACATTAGATCACAACTCTTGAAGTACTCAGCAAATGACTCACTGTATAAACATTCTGATTCTAGATAAAACCTGCAACCTCTCTGACACACACATCTCTTCCATTTATTTTGCAGTTACCTTTTCTCACGATAGACAATTAATTTCTTTTTAAGTTGCACAAAGCTAGCTGCATCCATTGTATACTTTGTATTTACTAACAATGACAAAACAAATGTGGCACTTCAGTCGTCTAGCAACTATTTCCTTAACCTTAAAAGGTTTACAATGACTATCTGTTTTGTATAGACAACATACTTAATGTTTCTTAATTATGCATGTGATGACCTGACAACATGATGTCACTTATAATAATTTGTAATTTACAATGAAAATGACGAATGGATGTGTAACTGATGTCATCATTTACGATGTGACTATGGTCATTGAGATGCATTGGTCATCTGTGTTATATCTTGCTATTGGATAGGGTTGATGCTGGAAATAGTCACCAGAAAAGTGTACTGTTTCTGTTAACTACCAGTTAACTACACAAATATTACATTTATGATATTGTCATTTTCCTGTACTTGTTTTATCCTATATAGGGATGTTGGGAAGCCAGATCTATAACTACAAGCAGCAGGTGTTAACGCATGGAACCAGTCCTAGACCTTATTGTACCTGTCTCACTCCAGATTACTTCCAAAACTCCCTGTATTTAATTTTGAATTGTTCAACTGAAATGAATATGCCATGAGGTTTTTATTTATTTATTTTTTTCCAGTCTTTGTCCTTGCTGCCTGTCAGTCGTCAGCCTCCTCCTCAGTCTGTTGACCCATTTGTCCCCATCACCAGAGTCAGCCAGGAGGAGGGGTCATCATGCAGACAGCTGCTGGAGTGGTTTGAATATTTTTCTTATTTACTTCCAGCTCTAACAACGCACTCATGTCAAAACATTGGAGAGGGATGTGCATAGGGTTGCCACCTTTTCAAATGGCCAAAGTGGGACATTTTCGGGACAAACATCAGATTTTACAGGCCGACAGATACCCACGGTCAGTACAAAGGATAGAACTTAACTTTTTTTGCCTAAATAATAGCTTATTCTTGTAGCATTTTAGTTGCTTGTTCTGTTTCTTATAACATTTAAGTATTTTAGATACAGAATAACTGTTTTATGCAACTATTACATACAATATAGGACATAATTATGTCCTACAATCTCAGGACATTTGCCATTTTTAATATTTTTTGTCGGGACACAACTGCCCAAAGAGGGATTGTCCCTCGCAAAGTGGGACAGGTGGTAACCCTAGATGTGCAGGGAGCTATCTGCTGAGGATGTCCCCTCACTTCCACAAAGAGTGATTCCTCCAAGCAACTCTGCTCCTCCCTACATGGCACAGTTCATGGTTTCCCTGGCCATACAAGTGAAGTTGCCCCACCCAGTGTGCTCTCAGGTGCCCCCAAACCCTCCCACTGCTACCAGAAGAGGCAAGTGGGCCACACCTCTTCTCTCCTACCCTTCCCTGACTGGCTTCTCTCGTGCTGGGGCTGGTAATTGAACCCTAGTTGGCTGGGTCACAGTCAAGGCTCCTTACTACAACACCACAGAGCCAGGGGTGAAATGAATATACAAAGAGGCACAGCTAGAGCCACTTATTATTAGCGTTTGACAGACAAACAGGGTCTTTCTCATTCCTTCCCACTGATAATTTACATTTAGAACACAATGAAGCTAGGTGTCTGGATTTAGGAGTAACCTCTGATCACCCCCATATCTATATCTATATCTATATCTATTTACACACACACAGCTACAAAACAGTGTACAATTCTAAAAATGTGGTAATTCTATGCAAAATCTGCGCAACAGTCAATGCAGTTATTTAAAATTAAAAAGACTAAATTTATTGATAACCGTCTACATCGCCAGGCAATTCCTAAGCACTACAAGCAGACCAGTTTCACTCTTGGTTTAATCAGTGAAATCTAACGTATTTATTTTATATAAGAAAATAATTCATCATGTGACCAACCAAAGCCAATGAAACCATATATTTTCAGGGATATCACTGCTATTTTATGCTATAGTTTCTCTAGGTCACAGTTAGTGTAAATGAATCACCAGCAACAACCAAAGTTATTTGTAAATCGCAGAAAAACAGCTAACGATCCAAACCTCAGCCAAGGAAGTCACTGTTGTTTGTCAAGAAGTACAAAGTTCTATGCCCAAAAATGAAACATTCTTTTATTGTAGGTAAGCGCTTTCATGGTGCTACTCACACCACTTCTTCAGACCTTTTACAACCATGCATCACATTACTCTATACTTTATTCTAAAATTGGAATCAACCCATTAACTTAATTGATTCAATTGAATAAATTAACTTGTTAATCACACATGAAAAACTTCTATATAGAAGCTATACATAGGGTACACAAGCTGAAACAGTCATAAACTTCATTCTACTATAAAAACATATAGAAAGGGATGCATATATAACAAATAAAGATGTATATATGAACAACATATATAAAAACACATAAAAAACTTATATATGCATACTTTTAGAAACAGGTACATTCATACAAGCATAGAAATATAAAATAAATGCATACATACATTTCTCTCTTTCTACACCTAATCAAAGGGGTACTTAGTTATTATTTAATATATAAAATATAAAAGAGTACTAATTGACTTTTATGTAATCAAATCAAAGGCCTATTCCGCAAAACAGGTTTAAGGGGGATCCTGTCATTAGTCCTTGACCCCTATCTGCTCTCAATCTGATGATTCTGTGTCTCTGAAGTCTCAGTTCTGTTTATAATGCCCCCCTATCATTTTCTCTTATTAATTCTATCATTTGGAAGCTAAATGTATGCTCTGGCCCCTTACTTTGTACATGCTTAGCCAATGCATTTGTCACATTCTGGTTCTTAATGTGTAATAAATGTCCTCGTATTCTGAACTCCAATTCCCTGTTGGTTTTTCCTACATAGAAACCCGAACAATTATTGTACACTAAAAAAACCAAAGTTCCGTGTAGACAGACCAAAGTTACTTTAATCACAAAAATAAAAACAATTTCAACAGAATAAGCGCTTTCGTCTGCCCAATGCAGACTTCATCAGAATACTGAATGCAAGGTGCCTCTGATTTTTATACAGTTTTTTTAAAGTTTAATTGGTAAATGAATAGCTAATTGAACCTAAGAATTAGGTAGCAATTACACAATTTAGACAATTTCATATGAATTTAAAGACAAACACTATAAATAAATAGGTTGTGTACCATGTAAGGTAGTTTGGTTTTAAAATAACACGTAAAATACCCTTTGAAATACATCTTAAAGTGCATATGTGCCTAAACAATTAATATAATCTAAATCAATTTTAATTTAGTTTGAAATGGTTGTTATAAATTGAAATACAATAATATAATTTATATATAAACCTGAGGTGAATGTAAACTGTTAAATTTGTATATATACCCATATTAGATATAAACTGTTGAAAAAACAATGAAACTACACACATTAAAAAATATACATACTTAGTTCAGTAAAAATAAAACATAGAAAAAAAGCAAACTTCTGGTTAAGTACAAAGAATATATAAACTATTTGTATCTAAAAAATATACTATTAATTAAAAGACATGCTGTGCATTTGTATAGTTAAAAAATTAAAAAAAAAAATTTTTTTTTATATATATATAGGTATTTATATAAACATTCAACATAAATATATAATATATGATGTTTTTTTATGTGAATTAATTTGTAAAAATAAATAAACTTTTTAGTATAAATATACAAATACGAAACAACTAGCAAGGTAACAATTCTTGTTAATATTTGATATGTTGGTCATAGTAAACACATAGTCCACACCTTGGTATATGAATGTAACCATGTTGGTGTGGTATTTTCAAATTTTATTTATGAAAATCTTTTTATGAATCATGTGTTAATTAAACCTAGTATATCAAACTATAGGGACAAATATTTAAACTCTCGATGCTTTGTCTATTAAAATGGCTTTGATATTAGTGTATTCATTGAGCCCCGGTGGAATATTTGATTTTAGCCTCAGTGTAGATGGATAAGGCAGTAGTGTACATAAGCTAGTATCCACAGAGACTGAGTCAGTGTAGATGGATAAGGCATTAGTTTACATAAGCTTATACCCGCAGATACTGAGTCAATGTAGATGGATAAGGCAGTAGTTATTGTACACTGCTATATATACTAAGTTCTTGCTATTGTAGGTGGCTTGAACATTAAACACATATTCTCTACCTGTATCAGGGTGCAAGAAATTATTACTAGCATCTATATATCTGCAGTGATTACATCTAGTGCATGGTAATGTGCCCTTATTAATGGTGACGTTTCTGCTTAGTGTTTCTTTGGCTTCTGTGGGATAACATAAATGTCTCTTCAGATACTTTTTATTTTTAAAAGAGAAACTTGTTTTTTCTCCTACTATCTCCCTTATATTGGGATCATGTGTCAAAATGGGCCAGTGCTTTCTAATGACTCCTGTTATAAGGGACATATTACTTGAATATTGTGTAGGTACTCTCAGAACTTTCTTTTTTACTATTGGGTTCATAGTTGTATTATTCCTATTGTCAGAGAAATAGGTCTTCTACGCTGTATCTCTTAACTTGGCACTCTCATCTATTATATCAGTTGTAATGTGGTCAGTATAACCCCTCTCTCTAAATCTCTGTCTCAAGTCAGTAATCTCTTGATCAAAGTCCTCATCCCTTGCTGTTAACCTAGATGCTCTCAATGTTTGCCCTTTTACAACATTTCTAAAGATGTGTCCGGGGTGCATGCTCTCTCGGTGCAGAATGGTATTTCTATGACACTCCTTTCAATATAATTGGGTAGTTATTTGACCCTCTCTTGTCTTAAAACACCTTTACATCTAGAAATTCCACTTCCTTATCTGAAACCTTCATTTCAAAGGTTAGAAAGGATTTATTGGTGCTAACATCATGGTAAAACCTATCATCCCATAACAAAAAGAGGTAATCTACGAAACGCTTATAAAATATTATCTGATTCTAAGTGCCATTAATTATACTGTTATTCTCCCATAAGGCCATGACTAAATCTACGTAGCTGTTGGCACTAGAAGTGCCCACGGTCACCCCTTTTTTTTGTAAATACAACGTATGGTCAAATAACATAACATTATTCATGAGCACCTGCTCCATCAATAGACAGATTAATTCTATTTTTGTCTGTGTATAAGTGCCATCCTCAGTTAAATATTCCCTTAGCATGTCAACTTCCAAATCATTGGGAATTGATGTAAAAAGGGAACGGACATCTAGTTTAACTAACTTCACATTATCCAGATTTAAATTAATGCTTTTCAAAAAAATCATATAATTGGTTTAAGAACTGTTTGGTATCCCTTAGAATAGTTGTATTCTTGTCTACTAATGGTCTTAGTGTTCTCTCCAAGTATATGGATATCGGTCCTGTTGCCCAATTCTTATCTGAGACTATAGGTCTTGGGGGGGGGGTCACCAGATCCTTGGGTATTTTAGGAATCCCTTGAATAATAGGGGTAAGGGGGCTATTTACTATGAAATAGTTATACAGGTCTTCAGTTATCCAACTGTCTAGTAAATACTCATATAACATATTTTCCAGTTTTTTTTAAGAGACTTTCTTTCTGTTTAACAGTAATAATTTCATATACCTTAACATCATTTAACATTTCTTTCATTTTAGTGTAATAATAACTTTTGTCCATAATTACTATGGGTCCCCCTTTGTCGGCCGGTTTTATTATAATACTTTTGTTATCGTTTAAGTCATTTAAGGCTTTGTATTCCCCTCTGGACATATTATTAAAAAGGGCTGTGTGCTTTTAATGATCTAATACTTCAAATATTTCTTTTTCGCATAAGCTACTAAATACATCTACAATGGGGTGACTAGGAGGGATAAATGTACTAGGTTTTTTGAAAACAGTAATTTCCCGGTCACAATTGTTCCCAAATAAAAGTCTTAGCAACACATTCCTGCTAATCATTTTCAAGTCTGTTATACTGTCAGTTGCCTCAGTAGTTTTTCATGGGTGATTAACAGATTCATTTATTCAAATGAATCAATTACGTTAATGGGCTGATTACAATTTTAGTATAAAGTATAGAGTAAAGTGATGCATGGCTGTAAAAGGTCTGAAGAAGTGGTGTGAGTAGCACCACGAAAGCGCTTACCTACAATAAAAGGATTTTTCATTTTTTGACATAGAACTTTGTACTTCTTGGCAAACAACAGTGACTTCCTTTGCTGAAGTTTGGATCGTTAGCTGTTTTTCTGTAGTTTACAAATATTTTATGCTATAGATTACTTCAATTTATCCTGTAATATATATCATTAAACCTGCTTCCAAAAATAATAATAAATAAAGAATTTAAATTAAATGGTTTAATATAACAACAAACAAAAAAAAGAAGTTATGTACTTACCATAACATTCCATGGGAGTTGTTCATCTCGCCTTCATTCTTAGAGATGGGTTTGGAGCTGATCCTCGGCTCCAAGTCAGCCTACTACAAAGCTTGAGGTCTTCAGATAGCTCGAGGCCAAGTCCCTATCCCATGATGCACCTAAAGTTACCTCAGATCTTGTTTGCTGCATATAATAATACCATATGTCAATCTATCACTCCATAAGAGAAAGCTATAGAAGGGTTGAGCAACCAGGAAGAATCCAGCATCTCGGTCTTCGAAAATCCCAGTAGGGGGTAGGAGGGTGGGAAGTAACAATGAAGGTGAGATGAACAACTCACATGGAACGTTATGGTAAGTACATAACTTCTTTATGTGAAGTTGTTCTATCTTGTCGTTCATTCTTACAGATGGGTAGAGTCCCAAGCACCATCTATCTCGGGTGGCTCACAGGAGTATTTTTTTCAGGACAGTGGATCCAAAGGAGGCCCTGTCCCTGGAGGCCTTGTCAACTTTGTAATGAGTGATTAAGGTATGAGATTTAGACCAAGTGGCTGCTACACAAATGTTATCAATAGGAAGTCTGGCAGAAAACGCAGAGGATGTAGACACTGCTCTGGTGGAGTGAGCTTTAATTTTATGTTGTAAGGGCATATTAGCAGCTGAATAAGCAAATGTGATACAATCAGATAACCACTTGGACAGAGTTGTTTTGGTCACTGGCATACCTTTCCTGGAGTCTGAAAAGGAGAAGAAAAGCTGTTCAGATTTCCTAAAATCTTTTGTTCTATCCAAGTAAAATCTGAGCTGTCTATGAACATCAAGCTTGTGCAGCATATATTCTAAATTGTTGGAGTGACTGGGGAAGAAAACTAGCAAATCAATAATTTGATTAAGATTAGCTTCAGTGAAAACTTTAGGCAAAAAGGAGGGGTTAGTTCGAAGTGAAACTCTATCAGCATGGAAAATCAAATAAGGAGGCTTAATGGACAAGGCTTGAAGCTCTGACACTCTGCGGGCAGAAGTGATAGCCACTGACAAGATAGTTTTCCATGACAAAAATTTGAGGTCACATGAGGAGGCTGGTTCAAATGGAGGAAGAATAATGCAAGACAGCATAAAAATTTAGATTCCTTGGGGTATAGGGAGATTTTACAGGTGGTCTGAGATGAGAGGTTCCATTAAGAAAGGCTTTGGATAGTTTGTGTGAAATAATGTTCAGTCCTTCAAATCCAAGATGAAAATTAGAAATGGCAGCAAGTTGAACACAAACTGTTGCTGCTGCAGCTCCTTTGTTAAAAATCATAGTCAAGAACTCTAAAATGGAGGCCATAGGGGCTTGATAGAGATCAATATTGTTTTGATAGGCACATATAGAATTTTTTTTCCATTTGCTAAGATATAGCTTCCTCATAGAGGATTTATAAGAGGATAAGAGAATTTGCTTCATCTCATTGGAAAGGTTATGGAACCTGGCTATGATGGGAATTGGAGCAGCCAAGCTGTCAGCTTCAGGGACTGCAGAGGGGGATGAAGTTCCCCTGATGAGTGCGTCAGAAGATCTGGAACTGGGTCCAGACTCCAAGGGTCCTCCAAAAGATGAAGTAGAAGGAAAGGGAACCAAATCTGATGAGGCCAATGAGGGGCTATTAGAATGATGGTCCTTCCCAGGGCTTTTGCTTTCTGTAGTACCTTGGATATCAACTGGATTGGTGGGAATGCATAGAGGGGACCCGGGGGCCAATTATGAATGTGTGCATCCCTTGGGGCTCTCTCAGAGGGGGAATCAGGGCAAAGTAGCTTCTGCATTTTGTGTTCATGTGACTGGCAAAAAGGTCGCAGTAAGGCTGGCCTCACCTGTGGAATATCCTGTCCGCTATTTCTTTCTTGAGGGACCACTCGTAGGGCAACAAAATTGGTCAGCTTGTCTGCTATCATGTTGGTTTTCCCTGGGATGTGAGCTGCTAACAGAAAGCGCTGGGTGGAGATAGCCCACTGCCATACTCTTAGGGCCTCGTGTCAAAGGGGATATGACCTGGTTCCTCCTTGTTTGTTCAAGTACCAGACCAGTGACATGTTGTCTGTCTGAATCACAATTGCACCCAGAGGAAGAGAGTCCTGGAAGTACTGCAGTGCTAAAAGTACTGCTCTCATCTCTAGGACATTGATATGCAGGTGTGTCACTTCATCGAGCCATGTGCCTTGGGCTGTTCTTCCCTGAAAATGCCCCCCCACCCCATCAGGGAAGCATCCGTGGTCACTGTGGCCGCTGGTGGGGGTAGAACAAAGGGACGGCCTATCGTTACATGAAGAGAGGTCAACCACCACTGAAGATCCTTTTTTCAAGAGTTCATGATCATTATGAGGTGAGACACGGGGAGCTCTTGGTAAGACCATTGAGTGACAACAGCCATTGCAGAATCAGCATGTGCATGCGACCCAGCGGTATGGCCAGAATTGCAGCTGCCATCATGCCTCACAATTTTAATACCTCTGATGCTGGAGCCTTGTTTTTGGATATCAGATTGCAGACCTGCTGAAGGAGTAGTAAGACTCTTTCTACTGGAAGTCTCATAATGGTGGTGGTGTCCAATTCTGCTCCGATAAAAACGGTATGTTGCGATGGCGACAAGGCAGATTTTTCTGTGTTTATTGTAATGCCCAGTTGGCTGCAGAGTGACAGAGTGGTGTCCCTGGCTTGAATGAGTTGATGCCTGGTGGTGGCAGTGAGGAGCCAATCTTCTAGGTACAGAAACACCTGGAATCCCAAACGTCTCAGGTGAGCCGTGACCACTGCCATAATCTGGTGAACACTCTGGGGGCTGTAGTGAGACCAAAGGGCAGGACTCGAAACTGGTAATGATTGGCTCCCATTCAGAAGCACAGATGATCCCTGGATGGTCTGGCCATTTTTATGTGGTAGTACGCATCCTGGAGATCTATAGAGCACATCCAATTGTCTTTCCCTAGAAAGGGAGGTATCGACTGAAGTGTGACCATCCAAAACATCTCCTTCTTGACAGATTTGTTTAGTCTGCTGAGGTCCAATATAGGTCTCCAGTCCCCTGTCTTTTTTTTAACTAAAAAGAATCTTGAGTAAGTTCCAGATCCTGTCTGGTCTGCTGGGACTGGTTGGATGATGATGACTCTTTTTCTTAGCAACATTTGGACCTCTACTGTTGCCTGTTGCCTGTAACTGGGTGGAATGTCCAGGATTTTTCTTGTCAGTGGAGGGGGGGTGTGGTGAAAGGAATGAAATATCCTCTGGAAATGATACTTTGTACCCAGTTGTCATTTGCTATTTTGAGCCAGGCATCTGGATACAAAGATAAGTGACCCCCGACTGCCTCCAGAGTAGGACAGTTGGGCCTCCTTTCAGGAGCGCTGGTAGGGCTTCCCAAAGAAGTGATCTCTGCTGCCCTGGTTTTGCAGACCCCCCTCTGATATGAGGGCGGCGTCTTCCATTATTGCCCCCTCCTCTGCCCCTGGAGGGGGGTTCACCACGTGTGTCCTGAAAGGCTCCTTGGGCTTTTCGGAACCACATTTTTCCTCCGTTTTGACCCTTGAGGTAGGGTCTAGTAGAGGTGGAAAAACAGACTCCAATGGCAGACAGAGTCTTTCCTTCCTGCTCACACCTCGTCAAAGTTTCCTTGACTTTGGGCCCAAAAAGGGATGAGTCATCAAAAGGAGTGTTTACAAAGGATGACTTGAAGGGCTCCACGAAGGAACACAAGCGCATCCAGGAGTGTTTCCTAAGAGCAATTCCTGTACTTGCTGCCCTGCTCATTCCATCCGCTGCATATAAAATGAGGTGCATGGATGAGTTAACTATGGAGTTCAGGGTAGCAAGCTGGGAGGCAACTTTATCTGAAACTCCTGCAGCTACTGTGCCCTGAAGAGTATCTCACAGTTCTTTAAGGAGATCTCTTTGCAGTCTCATAAAATGGGTTAGATAGTTGAGCAAACACAGTGCAAAAGTCGCTGAACTGTAAGTGCGCTTCCCATATCTATCCATAATCCTAGAATCTCTGTTAGGAGGATGGATAGAAGAGGAAGTTTCTGAAAGTTCCTTTCTGGTGGCTGCCGCTACTACCATGGCATCAACTGGCACACCCTTGGTCAGAAAAGATTTGTCTTGGGGAGCAGAGATAAATTTATTAGGCCTCCTAGGGACAGCCTCCATCGTGTCCGGAGACTTCCACACCCTTCATGAGACCAGCTGCATAAGCTCATTGAAGGGTGGAGACACCCAAGAGGTGGAGGGCTGAGACGCAAAAGCCTTCAGGAGAACCGACTAGTCTTCAGTAGGGTTGGTGGACTGCCAGTCGCCCCTCTGCCTAAGGATTTCTAGTACCTCAGCAAATGAGATATCCTCAGAGGGGGACCATGGGGACCCTTCTGATTCACTGAAGTCAGTATCAGATGTCAGGGTCTCCTGTGGGGAGTCTAGATGCTTCCTCTTACAAACTCTCTTCCTAAGACCCTCATCAGTGGGGGCTTCTGCTGAGGTCTTTGAAGAGCATGGGCCACCTAAACGGGCTTCCTGAGGCTCTGGGTCTCTACATTTGACAAGGATCTGTGAAGCAGAAGCAGACACAGGCACTTTAGGGGAGGAAGGAGCCAGACCTGAGGTTGAAGATGTCTTTAGGAGACATAACTCGCCTCATGGCTTCGAAGGCACCTCTGCTCTGATGCAAAGGGATGGACAGATCTGGGGAAACCATCAATACCCCCGGAACCAGGACAGTGGGTTCCAAGCCAGAGGTAGGAGCCAAGCTCATCCGAGCCGAATCCCCGAGAGGCAGAGGTCAGAACCGACAAGTCAGTCTAACTATCCTCCTGGACCCGACCAGAGAGTGTCGGCTCCTAGATTTCCCGATAGGCGCTGAGGATGTCAGAGTAAATGGAGCCGAAGACACTGGAACAGGCATCGGCTCTGAAGGCTCCACGATCAACAAGTACAACTCCTCCAGCTCTGAAGGACTGGTATGGCTTGGAGAAGGAAGAGTAGTAGCTGGCAAAAGGGTCTTTGGCTCCGAAGCCGCTTGGGTTGGAGCCGATAAAAATTTAGCAAAGGCCGGTGCCTGTATAAACTCCTGCACCACATGATCCACATCCAAATCAGAAAGGCTAATGGAAGACCAAGATGAATGGATTGAAGGTGGTACCGACTGTAAAAGTGGAGATTTTGGTATTCCAGATACTGGTTCCAAAACTGGGGTCCAGCTCAGAGGTCTGTGAAGCTGATGTCAAAGACTTTTTTGACTTTTTTGAGGCTCAAAGCCTCCTGGAAAGAAGGTTTCAGTAAACCCCTGTCAATGAGTTTCAAGGCACACCAAGGGAAGGGAAACTACACAGTAAAGCTGCAAGAGCTTAACTATCTAAAAACTACTATTTAGAAGAAATTATCAATAAATTAAAAAATATTTGAAAAATAAGGTTTTTACTGGCCCAAACTAGCGAGAACCTCCGAGCTGTTGCAGTGGTAAATTAGATCTGGGGTAACTCTAGGTGCATCATGGGATAGGGACTTGTCCTTGAGGTGCCTGAAGACCTCGTGCTTTGTAGTAGGCCAACTTGGAGCTGAGGATCAGCTCCGAACCCATCTGTAAGAATGAATGGCGAGATAGCACTTCACATTGTATCTTTCATTGTGCAAATTGTACCATCTAATGGAGTGAACTTAAAATAAAATTACAAATATTCATTCAATCCAGGCTTGTACATAGCCCCTAAATTTATGATTCACATTTTTTCCCTTTCTATGTAATAGTGCATGATTTTCATCAGCTATAAACCTGCTGGGATAAAGCCTATCAGTACAAAAATTGTAGTGGTTGCTGTTGGATATCTAGAACATTATTACAGAGGGCACGTCATTCCTCTTTGCATTTAACATCGCTAAGATCAACAACAATATGCTGCTTCGACTTCCATTATATAACTTAACAAACTTTCAAAAAATAGAATAAAAATTCAGAAAGAAACATACAGAGACAAAGCCAGTATGTTTATGACTGTCATTCTTGTTACTTTAACCACTGTTTTTAAGCTTTTACTTATTTCTGAAGAAGTTCTAACCACAGTAATAGAATGAAAGTGCTCAAAATATACCGGATTTGTCTCTGTGTGTTCCTTTCTGATTTTTTTATTTTATTTTTTGGAAGTTTGTTAAGTTATAAGTTGTTTTCCTCCTTTCATTTTCCGGTTATATTTGCATATGTGTACATATATATATATATATATATATATATATATATATATATATATATATATATATATATATATATATATACTATTTACAGAATTAAATACTTAACAATAAGTACAGCATTGACAACTTGTACAGCAAAAAGATTCCCCTCCAATAACTTTTGACTACACTCAATTTTTATACCACCTTAGGCATTCACCCAGGTTCTTTTACCTTCTATAACTAAAATTACATTGATCATCCAATCATCGTCATCATCATCATCATCAGCCCCCTTTCCCCATTTTCTACATGGGGTCGGGGTATCGTGTTAACTGTTGCCAACTCTTTGGATTCAGTGCCGCACTCATGCCTTCTTCAACACTCATGCCTGACTGTAGCAGATCTTCTTTCACACACACTACAGCCACCTCTTTGCTGGATGTCCTCTGTTCCTCTTACCTTCTGCCTGTCTGTTCCAAATCTTCCTCACCAGATTGTCGTCTGATTTTCTGCATGTGTCCAAACCACCGTAATCTGTTCTCTTTATTCTTTTCTACAATTGGAGCTACTTTGGCTTCTGCTCTGATGTCCTCATTTCTTCCTCTGTCCCACACAGTGTGCATCGTATCACCCTTCTCAGGCACTTCATTTCCATCACCTCTAGCGTCTTCATCTGCTCTGCCTTTACTGCCCAGGTTTCTGTACCATACAGCAGTACTGGTTGCACCACTGTCTTGTACACCTCACTTTTCAGCTTCTTTGGCATTCTTCTGTCATAGACTACACCTGACACTCCATTTCCATTTGGCTGCAGCCCCTCTAATTCCAGCTTTGATCTCTTCATTCAGACTACCCTTCTCCTCAACCCCCCCGTAACTTGAAGCTGTTTACCTGTTCCACTATCTTCCCTTCTATCTCTATTCTCAGCTTCTTCTGATTTCCCCAATTTGCTGCCGTTATCACCATCTTATCTGTGCTTAGTTTCATCCCATGTGCCTTCAGTTTTGCATTCTTTTCTCCTATCATTTGCTGAAGTTCTTGCTCACTGTCTGCCTGTAATGCCACATCATCTGCGTACGGCAACTTAGTTGATCTGTCCCATCCAACCTGTTTGCTAATGTAGCCCGTCACTATTATAAATAGCAGTGGACTCAGAGATGAACCCTGGTGTACACCCACTCCCACTGGGAACCCCTCTGTGAGGCCGAACACTGTTTGTACTTGAGTCATTGGGTCCTTGTACATAGCCTGCACTAATTCCACCAATGTTTCTGGGACTTCAAACCACTGCAGTACTGCCCAGATCAACTTTCTTGGGACCTTGTCATATGCATTCTCCAAGTCTAGGAATGCCCAGTCAGACACTCTCTCTCCTCATCTCTAGCTTCTTCACAAGTATCTGTCTTACTGCAAACATTGGGTCAATTGTACTGCATCCTGATCTGAATCTGAAATACTCATCTCCCATCTTATATTCTACTACTCTGCATATACATTTATCAGTCATCCTCTCCAGAACTTTCATGCAATGTGATAGGAGTTTGATGCCTCTGTACTGCCCACACTTGTGAATGTCCCCTTTGTTCTTATACACTGGCATGAGTATGGTTATTCTCCAGCCATCTGGGATATACCTTTCTCTCCAAACTGCTATGAGTACTCTCAGGAGCCATTTCTCCCCTATCTCACCCAGCATCTTTATCATATCTGCTGTCATCTCATCTGAGCCTGCTGCTTTCCCTGACTTCATTTTCCTTAGTGCTGTTCTTACTTCTTCTAGGATGGACTCCTCCTCTTCTCTCATTGTTGGCTGTTTCTGGGGCAGTACAGCTTCTGTGGGGTTTTCTTCATTCAGAAGCTGCTGGAAATACTCCTTCCATCTGCCTTTGATGTCCTGTCTACTGGTGAGCAGGTTGTTACTGGCATCCCTTATGAAGGGTGTCTGACTATCTTCTTTATCTTTCTGTCTTTGCCTTGCAACCTTTTATAGTTTCTTTGTACCATCTACTGAGTCACTTTCCAGAAGCTGGTAGAGTACCTCTGATGCCCTATTCTTTGCTATTGCAACTTCTTTCTTAGCTTCTTTGTTAGCCAACCAGTAGTCCTTCCTAGCCTGGTCAGTCTTTTCTCTCTCCCACTTCTTCCTGCACTCCTTCTTTCTTTTGATGACTTCCTGGACTTCTGCATTCCACCACCAGCTTTCCTTATGTACCTTATTTCTATACCTGGCTCAGTCACTTATCTTTTCTGTAGTCCTAACACATGCTGTTTTTAGGTGCTGCCATTCTTCTTCAACTCCACCTATGTCCTCCTCTTCTTGGGGTGCTACAGCTCTGAGTAATTCCTTGAACTGTTGTACTTTCTCTCCAGTCAACTTCCAGGTCTTCAGCCTGGTCTATGTTGAGCTTAGAGCCTTCTCTGAATACTGCTTGCAGCTGATTGTGGCAACTAGTGGTTTATGCTGTGGGCTGACTGTTTCACAGGGGATGACTTTGCAGTCATGGAGTCTACCCGAGTGCCTTTTCTTTACTAGGAGAAAGTCTACCTGAGTTGCATGTTGGTTACTCTTGTATGTGATCTTGTGACTGCCTCTCTTTCTGAACCATGTTTTTTTCTACTATCAAGCCATTTGCCAGACAGAAGTCTAGAATGGCCTCTCCTTCTTTATTCCTGTTACCCCACCCATATGGACCCAGGCAGTCCTCATATCCTGTTCTGTCTGTCCACACATGTGAATTCAAGTCACCCATTACCAACACCAATTCATGTTGTCCTGTTTTATCTAGCAGGTCCTGTAACTGTTGTCTGAATGCACTCTTGTCCTCACTATCATAACCTTGCTGTGGGGCATAGGCTGAGATTATGAATACTACCCTATCATTACACTGGAGTCTGACTGCAATGTGTCTGTCATTAATTCTGATGATATCCCTTACTGCTTTCTGAAGCCTCTCTCTTACCACAATTCCTACACCATTTCTAGCCTGTCCTCCACCTGAGTAGTACAGTCTGGATCCCAAGTCATCTCTTGGATACATAGGATGATCAGACTCCTCCGTATCATCATGTCATCCACTTCCAAGCTATGTCCTTTCAGTGAACCTACATTAAGTGTAGCAATTTTCAGTTCATGTTTAGCAGGTTGGTTGGTTTTATGACCAGCTTTCATTTAACAGAACAATCCCAGGTAAACCAGGCTGGGTATCTAGACACTGGCCAGCCAGTAGCTTATTGACCCAGGGCTGCTGGGCTTTATGGCAGGCACACACTGGCCAGTAGGGGCACATATACCCCTCCCACCGTTAGCAAGGATTGCTGGTGTGGGTCAGAGTAAGCTGGTTCCTCAACCCACTTTTCACCAGTAAATACCCATGCCCATTTTGGCGACATTAGTCAACATAACAGAATCACCTAGAGGCATATTTTACACCATTGAGTGGCTAGGCCTGCACAGTGTGCAGTCTGTGATCTGTGTTCTCCTATGTTGAGGATACTGTGCACCACTGTAAATGCACAAAGCAGTTAGTCTGTACAACTCTTCCCCCTGTAGGGCACCATGTAGAGTCCGTGCTGTTGCCTACAGCTCCATTCATTGATGAGTTTGAGATGGAAATACTCAGCATGTTTTCTGGACATGGGAGAAACTCCACGGAGACACAGGGAGAACATGAAAACTCAAAACAGGCATTGGTTGGAGGCCAGGATCAAACCTTGTACTCTGTGCATGGGAGACGAAGACCTTAACCATTATGCCAACTGGTCTCTTGTTGATCATCCAAATTTAAAAAAATCAAGTGATTTCAACAGGTGCCAGTATTTATTGATAATTTCTTTAATTCTAAACATATTATTTCCATAAGTTGCAGTCATTCTTTTTTAACTTCTGTCTAGTTTGACAGAGGATTTGTCCCTTATATCCCAAAAAAATGGTTCTATTTATGTTAGATACATCTGCATGCACCTGTTGGAAAATATATATATTGTAATGTCTTAAAAATCTTTCATCTATCAGGAGCCATAAAGACACTTAAGCCAAAGTAGTAGTCAATATGGGTGTGAATGACCTGGTGCATAAAATCCCGACAGAAATTCAGAGAGACATGATAAAACTCTCCATGCACGTCACAAATGCAGATAAGACCTTGGTTTTGAGGAGAATCCTTCCTTCATGTTGAATGATACCAAAGTACATGGAAACGACTGGCTTCAACAATTGGCTGCATAGCTGGTGTCATTCTAGGGTGATCCAGGTATGTCAACATGGGAGCAGATGCTAAACAGTCACTCCTGCTATGCAAGGGGTGGCTTGTGCCTCTCATTACAAGGCTTCCACATACTGGCTAAAGCCTTTGCTATCCCATTAGTGACTTCTTAGGCAGAGTTCCACTTAACAAAAGAAAATATCAGACACCAGAACACATCAAGATGGCTCTGCTCAATGCCTAAATAACAAATTGCCTGATTTTGAGGCCCTGCTTCATTTGGAACACACACATGTGTGTGTGTTATTACAGAAACTTGGTCTAAAAATGCAGAAAACACTCCCTCCATACCAGTGTTTTGCACCTACCACACCTTTTGGCCCAATGGTAACTGCAGCGGAATACCCATATTTAAAGATCTTATTACTTCTGGGCAAATCCCGAGAGACACAAAAACTGAACTGTTTCATCATAGGTTCATAGGTGTGTACCAGGCTAATGGCCCTGGAGCCTTTACAAGCCTAGCCCATAGGACTACCCTGGCATTGTGCCACTCAACCTTAGTTCCTAGTGCCTCTGTCGAGTAAAGCCACTGGAGTGTTTCCTGGGGCGAATTTTCTATTTCCCATCCATTCATCAAGTTTTCTCTTGAAGAGGGCCAATGAGGTGCTCTAGGCTTGACATGCATGGGAAGTCTATTCCATAGCTTGGGCACTCTTTGAGTTATGAACCTGTCCCTCCAGCATGTTCTGTTTATTGTAGTAATGAGGTTGAGGTCTCTGGAGCATGTGGTGTGGAGAGATTGGGATTTCTTTAGATGTAGCATTTCTAACAGAGCTGGGTCAGACATGGCTTTGTAAGTCAAGCAGAGATTGTCTCTAAGTAGGAGATATGAAACAGAGAATAGTTGGAGTTTTTTGAGTCTGTCCCTATAGGACAAATATTTAAGGCCTAGGATCCTCTTTGTGAGGTACTTTTGCGGCCTCACCAGTTGTTGCAGGTGTTTAGTGAGTTACATGCCAAATGGGGCATTGTACTCAATGATTGGTCTAATGAGGGAAGAGTAGAGGGAGACAATGAACTCTTTCTTCCTGGATGCAAAACCCTTAGTAATGAGATGTGCCACATAGAAGGAATTTCTGACCACAGTGGCAATGTGGTGGTGAAAAGAGGGGTTGCTGTCAACCTGTGTTCACGGATCTCTTATAATGCCTTCTGTGTTCACTGTGGACTACCATTGATGTGGTAATTCATGGGAACCGTGTTTTTCCCAAAGGGGATGATGACACATTTTTTGCATTGAGCTTAAGGCCATGGTTCTGACACCAGTCATTGGTCTCAGTGAGGCCTTTCTGTAGGATGTCAACATCACTTGGGGAGTTAATAATAGCTCCCAACTTGCAATCATCTGGGAACTTTGTCAGCCAGAGTCTCTTCGTGTTGGCCTGGACTTCAGAGAAGTAGATACCAAACAGGAGAGGACCCAGGACCAAACCCCGTGGGACTCCACTCATGACTGGCCAGCAGTCTGACTTGGAGTCAGCTACTTTCTCACTGTGGGTTCTACCTGTGAGCCAGTTTGTAACCCACCTAGTGATATAGAGATTGATGCCTAGCTTAGTGTGTTTTTCTATGATTCCTGAGTGGGGAATGGTATCAAAGGCCTTGGCCAGATCAAGGTAGGCTGTATGAACCACCTTGCTTTCATCCACAGCTCTGGTGACTGACTCAAAGAAGTTGACCAAGTTGAGCAGGCATGATCTACCTTTCACAAAGCCAAACTGTGTGGGATCCAGTTTGGAGATTCCTTATATCGGTGTTTATTAGGTCCATGATGATGCATTCCATAGCTTTCTATATCAGACTCATCAGGCTAATTGGGCGATAGTTCCCAGGGTCTGTAGTCAATCCTCCTTTGTGCAGAGGGATGACTGTAGCAGTGTGTCATTCAATAGGGACAAAGCCTGATGTGAGGCTGTGGTTGAACAGGACACACAGCTGAGGTGCCAGTTCACTCTGTAGTTCATGTAAAACACAGCCAGGGATATTGTCAGGTCCCATAGAAGCTGTATTCTTGGCCTTGGACAATGCTGTTTTAACCTGTGCAGCAGTAATACAGGGTACCTGGCAATCTACTGGTATTGTGACTGGTCCTTTGGGGGGGAGGGGTAAAGTTGGCATTGAATCTGTCAGCCAGTATATTGGCAATACCTGTTGGCTTGGTATAGGAGGTAACATTGTGCAGTACCTCAGAGCAAATCTAGGTATTGCCATGGAGATTCTTTACATAACTATAGAGAAGGACTTGTCGTTGTCTTTACTATCTGCTGCAATTCTGTTTTCATAGCTAGTTTTAGAGGATTTAGTGTGGGATCTCAGATTTTTGTTGAGGCTGATAAGGGAGGTTATCCAGTCTTGGGACTTCACCTTATTCCGCATCAGTTTCCTCCTTCTGTTGTAGAGTTTGTTTATGGCAGAGGACCACAAGATTGGCTTCCTTTTTTGTAGGAGAGTGTCTTGGTTCTATTGGATATGGTGAGATTCATGCATTTATGTACATGTCCGTACAGTGTATTTGTGTATGATTTGGTGGTCATGCAAATATTCTCCATTTGCATGGGTGCTGTGAAGTTAGGCACCTCTGTTTTTAGGAGCCTAAAGTTAGCTTTGGAGAAGTTTTTCATGGTAGTTACCATTGCGGGGGTGGGAGTGATATGGATTTCCAAAGTAATTAGTTTGCGGCCGGATCTAACCAGGGAGGAGTTGACTATTGGTGTAGAGCAATGGTGGCCCATGTTAGTAATGACCAGGTCATGGATGTTGCTACCTCTAGTGGGCGTAAGAATGAGCTGATCCAGGGCATTGGAATTAATGAATTCCAGGAAACTTTGGGCAAATGTATTGGTATATCAGTAGGTTTTCCAGTTAATGGAGGGGTAGTTGAAGTCCCCCAGTATGAGAATATTAGGTTGGACCCTAATATTCTCCAGGGTGCTTAGGAATGTGGAGTGTGAGTCTTGGGGCATGGTTGAGGACCTATAGCAGGCTACAACCTGAATTGCTGTCTTACCCAATGTTAGCTGCACCTGAAGTATCTCAGATGCATTATGTTGGGCTACCAGTCTGGAGGTGTGCGCATCCATTATGAATATGGAAACACCACTGCCTTTGGAGCTTTGGTCTAAGTTCTGGGGCCGAAAGATGTGGAATGAGTTATAACCTGGTAGTGCAGGGGCGCTTTCTGCTGCCTTGAACCAGGTCTCTCTTATGGCACAAATGTCGATGTTCTCCATTTTAAGGAGTGCTTCGAATGAGTGCAGTTTGAGATTTAGAATTCTAGCGCTGAGCAGCATGACCCTCAGATTGCATTTGGTTATAGCTGTTACGGTGGTAATTTGGTCTTTGGAGCACTGCCTAAAAAAGGCACTATATGGGTGGCAAGAGCCTTGGCCAGTATCCGGAAGCCCAGGGGTGATAGATGCAGGCCATATATGGCAAAGCATCGAGGTCTGTTAGTCATGTCATCCCAGGCAGACAGATACTGGATCCCCTTAGAATGACACCAGAAACTTAGCCAATTGTTGAAATCAATCATTTTCTGCTTGTACTGTGGTATCATTCTGGGTGATGGTAGGCTGCTGCTCAGGGCTAGGGTCATACCCGCCTGGGCTACATAATCTGAGAGATTCTCCATGTCTCTTTTCATGTAGTCCAGGGAGGTACATCTCAGGTCATTCACACCCACATGTACAATGACAGAGTCATATTTGTACCTGTTGTTGAGGAACCTGAGTGCGTGCATTATGTGGTGGATCCTGGCGCCTGATAGGCAGCTGACTGTTACTTTCTCCTTATTCAATCTACTGAGTGGGACATCAGTGTGCCTCACTATTGAGTCACCTATGACTAGTGTGTTGGGCATACTGTTTTGCCTTAGGTGCTTTGGTTGAGTGGCATGCTGTTTAGGAGAGTTATGTGTCTCGTGATTAGTGTTGTGCTGTGGTGGTCGAGTGTGTTTCTGCCTTGGAGGTCTCTGCTATTTTGGGTAGATTTTTATTGAGAGCCTCCACAAAAGTGGATGTGTGGTTTGTGTTTTTATGTGAAGGCAGAGCTGGTTTGTGTTATGAAGGGCTATGTGTTCCATGTGGTGTGGTGCAAGTGTTGACCTTCTCCTCCTGACCAGCCATTCTGGTCTTGGCTTGACAGTGCGTGGCTTCCAGTTTGGATATATAAGTACATCTCTCGCAAGTCTGAGTGTTGGGAGGTAAGAGGAGAGGGTTGTCAGTGTACATGAGGCAGTTGCTACATCACATGTTACAGGACCCCATCCACGCACCCATGTTAGGTTACTGCCAAATGAATCTGGTCAAAGTCTTTGAGAGAGTAACATAAACCATGGACACTGGACATGCTGTTCATACAGCATCTCTCAACCTGACTAAGGACTTTGACACCATACCACATGCCTACAAAATAAACAAACTGACTGAGCTCCACATTCCCTCCTATTTAGTAAACATAATAAAAAAAATTGGTTGAGGCATAAAACCTGTGTAATGAGGGTGACAGCTTCATCCTTACTAAACATGAAGATGACCAGTGGTGTTCCTCAGGGATGTGCACTGGGACTCCTTTTATTTGGGATCTACTGCGCAAATAGCAAATGGGGATCTCTGTCTAACCATGTTTGTGGACAACTGAAAACTTGGTGTTACCTGCAAGTTTCCCTGTGAAAAGCAGAATTTCCAGAGGGAACTCACATCTGTCAACAAGTAGTGGTCAAAACATGTTAAAATTAAATGCTACAATGTATAATGTCATCACATTTTGTAAACAATCTCTTCATCAGCCTTAAAGGATAGACAATACCCTGCTTCAAAATGAAACTGTAGTGATAAACCTAAGAACGTGGTTAGATAATTTGCTAGCCTTTGACCATCATGGTTAGGAAACAAATTGTTTTACCAGGCTCAGCTGATTGCAAAAGCTATTTCAACTACCAAAGAACTTTTTATCCCTTAATATTCCACATTGATTGGCCCTATTATCTAACAAAAGTGTCCCTATTGGGATACATCTTACTAGGCATATCAAGCAACTGGAAAGACCCCACAGGTTCCTAACTAAAATGTTTAAAAGACAAAAGGTACTAGGAGAGGCTGGATCTGCTGTCCCCTTTATCAGTGTCCTGGTGGTCTGTGCCTTGCCTTTCAGGCCATTAAGATCCAATAGTGGAAAAACTCCTATATCTCCACACAAACAGCCCCCTAGCACTAGAACCAGGGTACTAAACTTGCTTTCAGCAAAGAAACAAAGCAATGGGGAGGCAGAGATTTGTCATGCAATGTTTACTCCGTCTCTAGAGCAAACATGCACACTACATTAAGCTCTGTAATACATTCTCTGCCTTCATAAAGGAGTTAGACAACTAGATGGACATTCACAAGTACTCCTCTGCTATGACTGGTGTGTTGGTTCTGAAAAAGGAGGTGAAGTTTAACAGTGGATACTGGCAAGGTGTAAATGATCACCTGGCCCAGTTGCCTTGTATATTCTGTGTTTCTCTGATTCTGTGATTGCTCTTCCTGTAGTTTTACTTTATCCTCCTTACAATAAATAGATCTGAGCTGCAAATACTGAGTCTTAAGGATATTGCTGAGTTTGTTTAGGATGGCAACATGAAGCCAATAATTAGCCATTTTAAGTAAATGACTTCATATATAGTGTGCTAGAAACTGACCGATCAATTAATATTGTTACTGACACTGACACATCCAAAAAGTCAGTAATGAATAATTAATATTTTAAACAAATTTCAATACAAACGCATTGGAATTAAAAAATGTTATTAAAGATGTCAACAAATTAACATTACTAACCCATATTGGCCAGCAGTCATCTAGGCATCCCAATATATCTTTAGGGAAAGGTTGTGGCCATAGCAGTGCTCTTCATTTGTACGTAGCATTCACTGTGGCAACGAAAAACATTATATTGTAACACTACAGCCATCAACTCTAAAAGATTAAAGTCGCAGTATGCCTTTGAATGCATTTGGAATTCTGCAAGTCAAAATTCTACTGCTTGTAGTAGTCCAGATTCATGAGGTATTTTGGTAGATAGTGAATGTGTATCCAATATGCATAGATTTGAGCTCCTAACTTTATGAATGCCCTCCATTAGCTTCAATAGTTTAAATAACATGCTATGTCCATTAATTACCTTTTTACTTCCGCACCATAGTCTTTAAAATCCAGTATTATCACAGCTTCGCCCTTGACTGCAAAACACCTACTTTATTATTTCCTGCTATTTTCCACAGTAATTTGCATTCCTAGTGTCAGGGCCAACCTTAGCAATTGTGGGGCCCAATATAGACCAGTTTGCAGGGCCTCTAAGCTGACCACCACCACCTATCACCCCAAATCCTTCCTCCACTTTCTGGCTTCCTGGAGTTGAGACTACCTTAGTTTAGGTATCAGAACTATATGCTATCATTGCATGTAAAAAATAAAACAATATGATTATGTATCAGTTTATATTTTGTCGTAAGACATGTTAAAATAGAAGTAAACTATATAACTCCAGATGAGCCACTGTGGCCCTGTATCTACATGGTGCTTCATCAGGTGGGTGTACCCTGGCATACCAGTAAACATGTGGTATTACCTGGATCTCCTAAACCTGGGTAAGTGATAGTTGCACACTTCCCCTTTGTCCCCTTTGTTCTTTTTCTTTTATTAACTTTTTCTCTCTATTTTGCCTCTCATCTTTCCTTTCTTCTCCTCATTCGACTCATGCATTGCTTTTCTTTGCATCCCATGCCCAGGCAATTGTACATACAGTAAACACAAGAAAAAATGTACTGTGCAATATTATGAAAGTGTACAGCTACTCTTTTTTACTAATTTTACTGACTGAATTCTTGAATCGCATCTACTTATGATAATGTTCGTTTATGCTACATATTATTCTGATTTATACCTCTCTGCATGGTTGTGTTACAATACCACTATTGCAATGATATCAATTAAAGTTTATTGCTTCTTTGGTTGTATTTTTGTCATACTGAGCCAGAGAATGATGTATGGGGATCAGTACCCTACCTTGGTCATCAACCTTTAAATAAATAAATAAATAAACAACTATAAGAAATTAAAAAAAAAAAAAAAAAAATATATATATATATATATATATATATATATATAAAATATATAAATATATATATATATATATATATATATATAAAAAATATAAATATAAATATATATATATATATATATATATATATATATTTGTAAGTTTAGTACACTAGTCACACTAGTGCCTTTGTTGCAAATGATACCAAACGGACCTTGCCGCTAAGAAGCAGGTTCGTTTTGAAACCTGGTACCTGGTAAAAATTATCTGACTCATGGCAGTCCTCAGCTCTTGCTTCCCATGAGCACTGTTGTCAGATGGCAGTCAATACTAGGTGGATAATTCTTGGGGCTGAGCTTACAGGTTCTGGGAAGATGGGGGGGGGGGAAATTTATGAAAACATAATAACTTCCATTATATATGTTGTCATCTCATATTACCCATTTCTTCCTTCGTGGGCTTCCAGTCATTGCTTGCAATTGCTCAGAATAGTTGACAGTCTTACCCACAGGCCTCTCCTTAGAAATGACATTCCTTTCATGCTACACCACTGAAAGTTTATTTTTATGAACCAAATTACTACACCACTGAAAGTTTATTTTTATGGACTGAATTATTTGTTAAACTGGATAGGCTGACTAATACATGCAGGTCATTTTCAGCCATATCCCCAGTTTCAAGGGCAACAGTAAGGATTACATGTAGGGATATTTTAAAATAGTCAGTAAGCATTATAGAGAATGCATTAAAGATAACTACGTGGATGAAGAGAAAAAAATGTAAAATCCACATCATTTTTTTCAGATTTCTGTTATACACTTTCTCCATAAACTCCTCCCCAATTCAGTTCAACAATTCTCTAACTTTAAGTTTCTGCTTGCCCCCTATTTTGCATCGGACCCCGAAACTGTAATACTCCTACAGTACATGTATGACTCGTATAATTTCTATTACTGTTTTGCCACTTTCATAGGTTCATAGGTTCATAGGTTCATACTAGGCTATCTACCATGGGGCATTTATAAGCCTAGCCCGATTGTGTTTGGCTTACGCCACCCCTTGATTTGAGTTTACTGTGCCTCTGTCTAATAGTGACATGGAAGTAATCCCGGGGACAAACCTACGATCCCCCATCCACTCATCAAGATTCTTCTTGAAGAGAGTCAGTGAGGTGCTCTGCCTAACATGAATTGGAATTCTATTCCAGAGCAAAGGGAGCCTCTGGGTTATGAATCTGTCCCTCCAGCATGTTCTATTTATTTCTGTGCTGAGGTTCAAGTCCCTCGAGCACGTGGCTCTAAGGGATTTAGATTTACTGAGGTGGAGCATGTCCATTAATTCTGGGTTAGACATAGCTTTATATGTCAGGCATAGATCGCCTCGAAGTAGGCAGTATGCAACTGAGTAGAGCTGGAGTTTTTTTAACCGAGCAGCATATGGCATCTGTTTGAGTCCCTTGATCCTCCTGGTGAGGTACTTTTGGGGTCTTTCTAATTGCTGCACATGTTGGGTAAGGTACATCCCAAAGGGGGCATTTTATTCTATGATGGGCCTGATGAGGGATGAATAAAGGGGCGCGATTACCTCTCTTGATCTATATATGAATCCTTTCATGATGAGGTGGGCTATGTAGAAGGTCTTTCTAACCACTTTGGCAATATGGTTGTCAAAGGAGAGATTGCTATCAACTTGGGTCCCCAGATCCCTAATTACTTTCTCTGTACTTAATGGGTTACCACCTATGTGGTAATTTGTGGGCACATTGTTTTTGCCAAAGGGTATGACTATACACTTTTTGGCATTTAGCTTTAGACCATGGCTCTGGCACCAGTTATTCATCTCTGTGAGACCTTTTTGAAGGATGTTTGTGTCAGCTGGAGAGTCGATTATGGTGCCCAGTTTGCAGTCACCTGCGAACTTGGTGAGCCATAGTCCTCCCACGTTGGCCTGTACCTCAGAAAAGTAAATACCGAACAAGAGAGGCCCCAGAACAAAACCTTGTGAGATGCCACTTGTGACCGGTTTCGAGTCTGACATGGCTCCAGCAACTCTGACTCTGTGGGTTCTGTCTTTGAGCCAGTTTGCGACCCATCTTGTGACATAGGGGTTTATATTTAGGCTGGATAGCTTATCTATGATGCCCGAGTGAGGTATTGTGTCAAATGCCTTTGCGAGGTCCAGATAGGCTGTGTGGACTACCTTCCCTTCATCTATGGCCTTGGTGACTGTTTCGAAGAAGTCGACCAGGTTCAAAAGGCAGGATCTGCCCCTGACGAAGCCAAATTGGGTAGGATCTAGTGTCTGTAGGTCCCCAATGTCTTTATTTATGAGTTCCATGATGATTCTCTCCATAGCCTTGCATACTAGGCTAGTCAGGCTTATGGGGCGATAGTTTCCAGGGTCCGCAGAGGCGCCACCTTTGTGGAGTGGGACCACTGTTGCTGTACGCCATTCTTTGGGCACGTATCCTGTAGTGAGGCTGAGATTGTACAGCAGTTTTACTTGAGGGATTAGTTCTTCTTGGAGTTCATGTAGGACGCAACCCGGGATGCCATCTAGTCCCATGGAAGCAGTGTTTTTTGCTTTGGAGAGGGCGGCCTTCACCTGAGCATCAGAGATGTTTGGGAGGCTGCACTCTGCCAGGATAGATACTTGCTCTTTGGGGGGGGAGGGGGTGGAGAAGTTTGCACTGAACCTGTCTGCCAGGATATTGGCGATGTCTGTGGGTTCAGTGTATTTTTTGTCATTTAGAATCAACTCAGAACAAGTCTGGGAGTTGTATCCCAAGTTCCTAACATAACTGAAAAAAGCCTTATGATTGTCTTTAGTGTCCTGTGCAATTTTTCTCTCGAAGCTGGCCTTGGAGGATTTTATGAGGGATCATAATTTTTTGCTAGTACTGATCAGAGATGCCTTCCCTTTTAGGGATTTTGCTCTATCATGTAGTAGCTTCCTCCGTCTGTTGTACAGTTTATTTATGGCTGGGGTCCACCAGACTGGACGCCTGCCTTTGGATGATTGGGTCTTGATTTTGTTTGGGATAGCATGATCCATGCATTCCTGGAGATGTCCGTAGAATGCGTTTATATAGGATTCTGCAGTTTGGGCTGTAGTTTCCACTGGCCCTGGGGCCTTGAAGGATTCCACTTCAGTTTTGAGAAGTGTGAAGTTCACTTTTGAGAAGTTTTTCACTGTGATTTTCTGGGCTGGGGGTGGGTCGGGGTGTGGATATCCAGGGAAATTAATTTATGGTCTGATCTTACCAATGAGGGATATACTTCTGGTATGGAGCATAGAGTCCCCATGTTGGTAATGATCAGGTCTAGTATGTTTTCCCCTCTTGTGGGAGTGGTGACTAGTTGTTCCATAGCATTTGAGTTTATAAATTCCAGGAACCTTTGGGCTAAGGTGCTGGGGCTTGAGTAATGCTCCCAGTCTATGTCTGGGTAGTTGAAGTCACCCAATATAATGATGTTCGGAGAGATCTTAGTGTTCTCCAATGTTTTCAGGAAAGCCGAGTGGGATTCCTGACTTTGAGAGGGTGGTCTGTAGGATGCTATATATGAAAAGCAGTCTTACCCACTGTCAGTTGCACATGGATGGTCTCCGATACTTTGTGCACTGCCACTAACCTGGAGGTGTGGATATCCTTGATAAATATGGAAACTCCCCCTCCTTTTGTGGTTCAGTCCGTGTTTTGGGGCCGAAAAGCATGATATGAGGTATAACCTGGTAGTGCTGGGGTGCTCTCTGGAGCCTTGAACCAGGTTTCTGTCACTGCACAGATATCGATGTTCTCCATACTGAGGAGAGCTTTGAGTGCATGCATCTTGAGGTTAAGACTTCTGGTGTTTAGCAGCATTACCCTTAGTTTCTTGTTCCTTGTGCTGCCTATGGAGGTGGGTTTGAATTTTGAGCCTTGCCTAAAAAAGGCACTATGGGGGTGGCAAGAGCCTTTGCCAATATCCGAAAGCCCAGGGGTGACAGGTGCAAGCCGTCCCTAGTGAAGCAACGTGGCTTGTCGAGCATGTCATCCCAGGCTGACAGACACTGGATCCCCTTTGAATGACACCAAAATTTTAGCCAATTGTTAAAATCGATCATTTTGTCTTTATACTGTGGCATCATTCTAGGTGAGGGTAAGATGCTGCTCAAGGTCAGGGTCAAACCGGCCTGGGCTACATGATCAGAGAGCTCCTCTATGTCTCTTTTCATGTAGTCGAGGGAGGTACGTCTCAGGTCATTCACACCAGCATGTACAATGACTGAGTCATATTTGTATTTGCTTTGGAGTGACCTGAGTGCTTGCGTTATGTGGCGGATCCTAGCGCCTGACAGGCAGCTCACTGTGACCTTCTCTTTATTCAGCCTGGTGAGCGGGACGTCAGTGTGTCTGACAATAGAGTCACTTATTACAAGGGTATCAGGTGTGTTATTCAGCCTTAAGGGCTGTGACTGCTTGGCACACTGACTTTGTGTGCTATGTGTTGTACGTGTTTTGTTTTGGGGTAGCGTTTGCTTGGATGTCTGCTTTGGAGGTCTCTGTTGCTTAGGTAAATTTTTATTTAGAGCCTCCGAGTATGTTTTTGTGTTTTTATGTGTTTGGTTCGCTGTTGTGGTGGGACTATGTGATACTGGAATTGTGTTGTGTGAGGTTACCTTCTCCTCCTGACTGGTTACACCAGTTTTGAGATGAGAGAGCTCAGCCTCCAGTTTGGCTATATGGTTGCATCTCTCACATATATTTGAACCTGTTTGGAGGAGGAGAGGGCTGTCCGTGTACATGAGACAGTTGTAACATTGCCTCAAAATTCCCAGATTCACCAGCTGGACTGGAGAAGAAACCATTGACTGACCTTTGAACATGCTAGAGTAATATAGGGAACTGAATTAAAACGGACCAATAGGGGACAAGGTAATCGTAGAGAGTATAAGAGTAAGTAGTGCTTATGGGGAAGCCAGGTGAATGTTTTTTTCTATCCATCTCTGCTTCAAATCATGCAGCACACACACACACATTTTGTTTCACTTCTCTGGGATTATTTTGATGGTATTTATGACAGCAACAAGTATTTCTTTGCCATAGTGTTGAACTGGAAACATTCTGACAAACATCACCATATGAATTTTATGCTTACAAGTACTTGTTTTCATACTGAGATTGAGAATCTGATATTCTTTTAGTTGTAGTAATAGCATTCTAATAACTAATCATAAATGCCATATCAACCGGAGAAGCCAAAGAAAACATAACACCTCTGTATCAGTCGTCAACTTTAGCCTGGTCTTATTATCTTCTGAGGCAATAAGTAGAACGGTACACTAAACCATATTAATAATCTAACTAGTTTTGGGATGAAATCCTCTTCAGCACTCAGCAATAGTATCTATTATGGGAATTCAAACAGCTAACACAGTGATCCATACAAAAAGCATGAAGATGATGTTACTAATAATACTGGACTAGCCACCAGTGCAGTGCATGATGGGAAATGTTTTTTCCAAACACCTCTATTGAATTATCACTTGTGACATAGGCAAATTTAAATTCATATAAAAGTATAATTAATAACAAACATTTTACTTCACATATATTGCTATATATCATATAACCTAAGCATCATTACATAAAAGATTCCATTTCTGCCTTTTTTCGTAAACAAGAAACATCTTTATTAAACCACCACTTACTACATAGACCATCATACATTTATACAAATAAAAACAAACCACACCGACACAATCCTAGTTGCAAGCAATTTACATCACAAACCATACTGACACACTCCCAGTTGCAAAGATTATGTATCACTTATAATCTATCCAAACTTTTTCGGTCAAATATTACATAGCTCATTTAAGTCCTGCCGCCTTTTAAGCCTCATTTCTTCCTTATATGTATTGTCCCCACAATTTTTTTCCTATGTTGTTTGCTCCTACCCTTTTCTAAAGATCTCAGTTCCAGTTGTTTTATCTCTGTTACTTTATTCACTACTTCTGGTATAGTTGGTTTAGATTTAGATTTTGATTTTCTAGTCATTGCTTTTCTGGCAGCCACCATTATTAGACACAGCAAGGTCTTACTATGTAGGTAATTCTGACTCTGTATCATAGCTCAGAAAAATCATCTGCCTTGTCAGACCAATCTGCCCACACAGAATCTCTGACAGTGCATCCTGCAGGGAATCCTTAAAGTCTGCCAACTCACCACACTCCCAGAAAATATGTTCCCAATTACCTCTTTATTCCACGTCACACCTCCAACATTTGCTGTCTGTCTGAGGAAAAATTCTCTGGAGTCTACTTGGGATATAGAAATGTCTATGAAAACATTGCCGGTCAAAAGTCCTAAATCTACATAATGGGAAATGTTATCTGCCCCAGTAGTGAAATTTGTAGCTACATAAACAAGAATATCAGTAGGAAAATGCCTTGGTTTTTGCTGTAATGTCTCAAATCTCTGGACCACATAAGACATAATGACACTGCCATAGCCTATTGCAGGACCCTCCTGAAGGAGTGGAGTCATACTGGACCAAATAGATTCAAACAGCAAAAGGCCGGCCTTGTCTAGTGTAATTTTTAAATATAGATGAGCAACACAAAAGGGGCAAAGTGCCAATGTTAAAACCAAGAAACAAGTGAAAAAGGCGCTCCAACAACCACCAGCACTCCGGGAAATACAATTTATTAATTCAAGGCATTGAAATAAATAGAAAACAGTTACTGACCAGGCAATTAATAAAAACACATAAAAGAATATATAAATGCTCTACAAAATCTGCATTTTCGTCCAGTCAGATGTGAGTGTTGGTGGTTGTTGGAGTGCCTGTTTTATGTGTTTTTTAAATATAGATTCCTGATTTATGTGAAGTTCCTTAATTACATTCATATAACTTAAATATAGGATGATATGGTGGTTGCAAATCAGATTTCTTAATATTCACACCTCTTTCCTGAGAAAAAAAACTTCCTTAGGTCTGTTCTATTTTATAAAAAATTTAGATCCAGTACTATTCAAAGGTTCGTAGGTATTTACTAAGCTAATGACCACAAGGGCCTTTTTAAGCCTAGCCATGTATCTCAAGTTTCTGACAGGTTCTGGTACCCTTGATAAGTGTAAGAAGGGGCTTGGGAGATGAAACATTTACAAGCAGGGGCCTAGGAGATGAACTATTTACAGGCTACCTGTGTCCATTAGAGACATAGGTGTCAAACCAGGGATGAATTTCCAGTTCTCTATCCAATTGTCCAAGATACACCTGAATTAGATTAGGGAGGAACTCTGCTTCGCATGGATGGGGAGCCTGTTCCAGAGAAGGGGTAGTCTCTGGGATACATACCTGTCTCTCCAGCAGGTCCTATTTATATTACAGGTAAGGTTTAAGTCTTTAGTATAGGTAATTCTGGAGTTATTTGTTTTGTAGATATGTGGGGGGTTCATTAGGATGGGGTCTGACAATGCCTTATATGCCAGGCATAGATGTCCCCACAATAGCTTGTAGGATACAGAATACAGATATAGGGCCTTGAGGTGGTCTGCATATGACATGATGCTTATGCCCTGTATTCTTTTAGTGAAGAACCTCTGTGGACGTTCCAGTTGTTGGATATGCCTGGTTGGGTACATAACAAAGGGAGCATTGTACTCAATGATAGGTCTGATGAATACACAATACAGTGGAACAATGACTTCCTTGGACATACATGCCATACCTTTGTCTGTAAGCTGCACAACATAGAATGATTTTTTCACTACTGTAGACATGTGAAAGTCAAAAGCTAGATTACTGTCTATGTGTGTGGTCAAGTCCCTGACTATTGGGTCAGCTCTTAGGGGTCTGTTGTCAATATGATAGTTGTCAGGGATTGATGACTTCCTGAAGGATACAATTATGCATTTCTTGGCATTTAGTTTTAGTCCATGGCTCTGACACCAGTTGTTTGTCTTTGTCAGCCCTTCCTGGAGAACATTTGTGTCAGTGGGAGATTCTATAACAGCTCCTAATTTGCAACCACCTGCAAATTTAGTTAGCCAGAGGCCATTGATATTGGCCTTGACTTCAGAGAATTAAATGCCAAAAATGAGTCCCAGGACTGATCCCTGAGGGAGACCGCCTGTGACTGGCCCCTTTATAGAGGTGGACTCCCCAATTCTAAATTCATGGGTCCTGTCTGTGAACCAGATGGATATCTACTGGATAACATAAGGGTTTATACCTAACCTCTTGAATTTGTCAACAATGTCCGAGTGCGGGTGTTGTGTCAAATGCCTTGGCCAAGTCAAGGTAGGCAGTATGAACCATTTTGACCTCATCCAATTCTTTGGTGACCTTCTCAAGAAGTACAACAGGTTGAGTAGGCATGGCCTGCCCTTGATAAAAACAAACTTGAGTTGGGTTCAATGTCTGGAGGTTTTCTATGTCATTATTGATAATTTCCATGATAATTCTTTCCAAGCGTTTGCATATGAGGCTAGTGAGACTTACGCATCTGCAGTTTCCAGGGTCTGTAGATGGCCCACCTTTGTGCAGAGGGATGATGCTTGCTGTTCTCCATTTGTGAGGCACAAAGCCCGTTTGGAGGCTACAGTTAAGTATCAAGCACAAAGAGCCTGACTGGTCATGTTTCATGCTATTCAAAAGGCATCCTGGAACTGTCTGGGCCAATTGAAGTGCTCATGGCTTTAGATGGAGCATTAAGGACCTATTCCCTAGTGATAGCAGGGAGATTGATATTTGATGTTATTTCCTGAGGGAAGGTTGAGGGGAAGAGAGGGGTAAAGTTGGAGCAGAAACTGTCAGTCAGTCGGTTTGCGATACCTTCTGGCTCAGTATAGGTGGTTCTATTAACAATGAACACTGTACACAATTGTGTATTGCCTTTGAGGTTATGGACACAGTTAAAGAATGTCTTGTGATTGTCCCTGGCCTAGTTGGCCAAATTTACCTCAAATCTGGCCTTGGTAGACTTATTTGTCCTCCAAGTTGTTTGTTTAGTTTAATGAGAGTGCTTTAATCCTCCTGGGTGTTGTATCTCCTACTTTTTGCCATGATTTTCTTCCTTCTGTTATACAGCCTATTGATGTTGTGATTCCACCAGGGTGGCTTGTTTTTTGAGTTAGTTCTGTACTTTTTCCTGGGCGGTACAACTGCCTCTATGCAGTCATTAACATGCCTGTATAGAGTCTCTGTGAACAGTTCCGCATAGCAGTGTTCTCAGGGTTTATGGGGGCTTAAGATTTTGCCAGGATATCATTTAATATTAGTAAGTTAGTCTCAGAGTACTTCCTGAGTATTCCAGGTTTTATTTTTACTTCAAAGGGGACCATTTTGTGGTCTGACCTTATCAGAAAAGACATTACACTAGGGGGTGTGCAGCACTCTCCCATATTAGGGAGGACCAGATCCAGTATATTCACACCCCTGGTTGATGTATTGACAATCTGGTCCAGGGAGTTTGTGTTTACAAAATCCAGGAATCTCTGTGCCTGTACTGTTGGTGTCATATAAGATTCCCAGTTAATAGTGGGCTAATTAAAGTTGCTTATGAATATGGTATTGGTTTGGATGGTGAGTGTTTCCAATACGTTTAAATACATGATAAGGGTTTTCTGGGTCATAGAGGGGTACCTATAGCTTGCAAGGAAATTGTATGAGATTTTACTTGTGGTGATTTGAACATGGAGGAGCTTAAGTGCGTTGTCCTGTTTGACCAGCCTTGAGGTGTATTTATTTTTGATGTAAATTGACACACCTCCACCTTTAGTCCATGTCCGTGTAGTAGCTGTTGTAAATGTATGGAATATATTATAGTTTTTCACCGTTGGTGTGCTGTCTATGGCTTTAAATCATGTCTCAGTGAAGCACAGATGTCTACATTCTCTAAGGTGAGGAGATCTTGTATGGAGTGGCATTTTTTGTTTAGACTCCTAGCATTGAGCAGTAACACTTTTAGATTTTCTTGGTTTTGATTTGCTATGTCTTAAGTATTTTTAGTTTGGCATTGCCTAAAAAAGACACTATTGGATGACAATGTTTTAGCTAATATTTAAAAGACTAGAGGGGAGAGGTGCAGTCTATCCTTGGTAAAGCAACCTGGTCTGGTGACCATTTCCTTCCGTGCTGACAAATATTGCTCCCCTTAGAATGACACCAGCAACTAAGCCAATTATTAAAGTCAGTCAGTTTCTGTTTGTATTGTGGCATCATCCTTGGAGAAGGGAAAATGCTGCTCATTGATAGGTTCATACCAGCCTGGGACACATATTTCGAGAGCTCCATGATGTCCTGCTTCAAAGGGAACCATTAACTATTAATATAGTTAGGGTGCTATGTTTCATGTCATTTACACCCACATGGACTATGACTCACTGGTACTTCTGGTCCAATGACCTGAGTGCATGCATAATGTAGTGGATCCTGGCTCCTGATAAGCCACTGACCATAAGTTTTTCTTTACTCAGCCTGGTGAGAGGGACATCAGTGTGTCTCACAATGAAGTCTCCAATGACCGGAATGTTAGACTGAGAGTTGGCTTTCCTTATAGGCTTAGAAGTAGAGACTCCATGAGATGTGGCTGTATGTATTGATGTGGATGTTGTTTTGAAGGAGTGCATTCAGTGCTGCTGAAGGTATTTTTATGTGTATTTCATCTAGGAGGTCTTTGGGGTTTCATTTAAGTGAATCAGCATATGTGAATCTATGTGTATGCTTTGAATTGTATGTGATGGGTGCAGCATGTGTACTACTGACAGCCCGTTTGACATTAGGAGTGCTTTTACATGTGAGCTTTGCCTCCAGTGACATTCTGTAAATACATCTCTCACATACCATATCAGTTTTATTGAGAAGTAACTGATTGTCAGTAAACATGAGGCAATTTCTACATTGCCTCAGGATGCTCATTTCCACCAAACTGGTAATGGAGACAGTGGGAAAGTTTATATCCATGGCAACAGACCCTTTTGTATTGATTAGACAGTTGGAGTGAGAATACCAAGTAATGTCAGGAGTACCTAGTTTGGAACTCTGGGGGCAGTGTTTGTCACTGCAAACTAATTCCCCTATGTGCAATTATGTATCAGTGAAATTTCAAAGTGCTGTACAAGAAATGTGTCAGTTCAAAGTGTCTGTGTCTATACAGAGTACTGCCAAATACTTGAGGGAAAACTAATAAGTAGACCCCAGTGATTTACGGATGATGTATTTAGGGAATATGATGAAGTTAGGTTAGACAGCAGCAAACCAAGCAGTACTTACTGAAAAGAAAGAATTAGCTTTGTCAAGAATTATGAAAAGAGAGGATTCACGTGGCTGCTGTCTGGCTAATACTAGTGTTGGTCTCATCACAGTTTCACACTGCTGTAATACAATGCTCTTATGCTTCATCTCTTACCAGAAGCAAAACAGTAGCACCAATCCCAAGATGAGAAGCAGGTTACAAGCTCTTTGTGATCAACAGTCTTGACCCAAATGATGCAAGGGTCTAAAGGCTTGTCTTAGCCTTTTCCTGGTAGATGTTTTGAATAGCAGCCAGACCAATCAGGATGGTCAAACACAGACACTCACCGTCTAATCAGAAACAGTCAGGAATCAGTGCACTCTGCTCCTTCTCTCACTAGGAGCAAAATATAAACATGAATTCCAAGCTGGCACATATGATACAGTTATTAGGCTTTCCGGTGATCATCAGTCTCCAGGAAATAATGTCCCTATGCACATTCTGTCACCAGGAGCAAAAACAGATACACAAATCCCAAGATGACTACTGACAGGCAGAAAATGGGCTTTTCAACAATTGGTGGTCTTGGAGTAGATATTGCAGATTTTAAAGGTAAGATGGAAAAATGGTTTAATATTCTACGAGTTTCAGTGTGCACTAAACAGTTAGATATGAAAGAGGGGTAACTTAAACGTTCAATACCTAAGTGGTAAACCACTAATTTTAAAAGAGCAACATAGACTAGAAGGGGGTGGGCACTTTGTATTCTGGCTCTATAGAATACAGTGGGATGGTCAATATATTTAAATAGCTGAAGGGGACTGACTTCGCAAAATGATAATTTTGTGCTTGCTCACAATAGCAAATGAAAGAGGACAAGGAAGGAAATATGTCGCCAAATTAACATAAGGGGCAGGCAACTAGAAAGTTTAAAACCACAACAGCATCAGGGTGCTGGGGTGAAGGAAAACTTAATTTCTATGTGACTCATAACAGAAAGAGCTGTGGTCTGCTTCCTAGTTTAAATATGCAATTCAAAGTAGAATACAAGTAAATACAGTGTAAAGAAAGTAAATCACAATATACAAAATAAAAGAAGACAATGAAGCAATATAAAATACAAGAAAGCAAAAGCAAACTAACCTTTCTCTCACAGCGAGCTGTGGCAGAGTCTGAGTGGGCTTTTCTAATAAAGCCTTGAAATATTTTATTTTATCACTTAAATAGAAGGTTTAGTTCTTAACTCCACCATGAGTTCACATGCCTGTCGGGCGCTAGGATCCGCCACATAACACAAGCACTCAGGTCACTCCAAGGCAAGTACAAATATGACTCAGTCATTGTCTATGCTGGTGTGAATGACCTGAGACATACCTCCCTGGACTACATGAAAAGAGACATAAAGGAGCTCTCTGAGCATGTAGCCCAGGCCAGTATGACCCTGACCTTGAGTAGCATCTTACCCTCACCAGGAATGATGCCACAATATGAAGACAAGATGATCAATTTCAACAATTGGCTTAAGTACTGGTGTCATTCAAAGGGGATCCAATGCCTGTCAGCTTGGGATGATATGCTCGACAAGCCATGATGCTTCGCTAGGGACGGCTTGCACCTGTCACCCCTGGGCTTTCGGATATTGGCAAAGGCTCTTGCTACCTCCATAGTGCCTTTTTTAGGCAAGGCTCAAAAGACAAACCCACCTCCATAGGTATCACAAGGGATAAGAAACTAAGAGCAATGCTACTCAACGCCAGAAGTCTAAACCTCAAGATGCACGCACTCAAAACTCTCCTTAGCATGGAGAACATCGATATCTGTGCAGTAACAGAAACCTGGTTCAGGGCTCCCGAGAGCACCCCAGCACTACCAGGTTATACCTCATACCATGCTTTTCGGCCCCAAAACTTGGACCGAACCACAAAAGGAGAGGGAGTATCGATATTCATCAAAGATACACACACCTCCAGGTTGGTGGCAAAGCACGAAGCATCAGAGACTATCCATGTGCAACTAACAGTGGGTAAAACTGCCTTCCAGTTTATAGCCTGCTACAGACCACCCTCCCAAACCCAGGAACCCCACTCGGCCTTCCTGAGAACACTGGAAAATATGAAGGTCTCTCCAAACACCATTATATTGGGCGACTTCAACTACCCAAACATAGACTGGGAGCATTACTCTAGCTCCAACACCCTAGCCCAAAGATTCCTAGAATTTATAAACTCAAATGCTATGGAACAACTTGTTACCACTCCCACAAGAGGGAAAACATACTGGACCTGATCATCACCAACATGGGGACTCTATGCTCCAGACCAGAAGTGTATCCCTCACTGGTAAGATCAGACCATAAACTAATCTCACTGGATATTCACATCCCGACCCCACCCCCTGCCCAGAAAACCACAGTGAAAAACTTCTCTAAAGCAAATTTCACACTCCTCAAAACTGAGGTGGAATCCTTCAAAGCCCCGGGCCTGTGGAAAATACGGCCCAGACCGCAGAATCCTTTATAAACGCATTCTATGAACACCTTCAGGAATGCATGGATCATGCGATCCCAAATAAAACCAAGACCCAATCCTCCAAAGGCAGACGTCCTGTCTGGTGGACCCCAGCCATAAACAAACTATACAATAGAAGGAGGAAGCTACTAAATGATAGAGCAAAATCCCAAAAAGGGAAGGCATCACTGATCAGTATTAGCAAAAAACTACGGGCACACATAAAATTGTCTAAGGCCAGGACACTAAGGATAATCACAAGGCTTTCTTTAGTTATGTTAGGAACCTGGGTGGTAATTCCCAGATATGCTCAGAATTATTCCAAAATGACAAAAAATACACAGAACCCACAGACATTGCCAACATCCTAGCTGACAGGTTCAGCGCAAACTTCTCCCCTCCCACCAAAGGGCAAATATCTATGCCAGCAGAGTGCTGCCCCCCTGACATCTCAGATGCTCAGGTAAGAGCCGCCCTCTCCAAAGCAAAAAACACAGCATCAATGGGACCAGATGGTGTCCCGGGCTGCGTCCTACATGAACTCCAAGAAGAGCTAAACCCAAACATAAAACTACTGTTCAATCTCAGCCTTACTACAGGATATGTGCCCAAAGAGTGGCGTACAGCAACAGTGATCCCTCTCCATAAAGGTGGTGCCTCAACGGATCCTGGAAACTATCGCCCCATAAGCCTGACTAGCTTGGTCTGCAAAGCTATGGAAAGGATCATCATGGACCTCATAAATAAAGATATTGCGGACCTACAAACACTGGATCCTACCCAGTTCGGCTTTGTTAAGGGCAGATCCTGCCTCTTAAACCTGGTTGATTTCTTTGAAACAGTCACCAAGGCCATTGACGAGGGAAAGGTGGTCCACACAGCCTACCTGGATCTCGCAAAAGCCTTCGATACAATACCCCACTCGGGCATTATAGATAAGCTCACCAGCTTAAATATAAACCCCTATGTCACTAGATGGATTGCAAACTGGCTCAAGGACAGAACCCACATGGTTAGAATTGCTGGAGCCATGTCAGACTCCAAACCAGTTACAAGTGGTGTCCCACAAGGCTCAGTCCTGGGACCTCTCTTGTTCGGTATATATTTCTCGGAGGTACAGGCCAACACGGAAGGACTGTGGCTGACCAGGTTCGCAGATGACTGCAAACTGGGCACCATCGACACAAGCATCCTCCAAAAGGGCCTCATAGAAACAGACAACAGGTGCCAGAGCCATGGCTTCAAGCTAAATGCCAAAAAGTGTATAGTCATCCCCTTTGGCAAAAACAAAGTGCCCACAAATTACCACATAGGTGGTAATCCATTAAGTACAGAAGAAGTAATTAGGGACCTGGGGACCCAAGTTGATAGCAATCTCTCATTTGACAACCACGTGGCCAAAGTGGTTAGAAAAACATTTTATATAGCCCACCTAATCATGAAGGGATTCACATCTAGATCAGGGGAGGTCATCGTGCCTCTTTACTCATCCCTCATCAGGCCCATAATTGAGTACAATGCCCCTTTTGGGATGTACCTTACCAGACACCTGCGGCAACTGGAAAGACCCCAAAAGTACCTCACCAAGAGGATCAAAGGGCTCAAACAGATGCCATATGCTGCCCGGTTAAAGAAACTCCAGCTCTACTCAGTGGCATACCGCCTGTTCAGAGGCGATCTGTGCCTGACGTATAAAGCCATATCCAACCCGGAATTAATGGACATGCTGCACCTCAGAAAATCCAAATCCCATCGAGCTACGCTCAAGAGACTTGAACCTCAGCACTGAAATAAATAGGACATGCTGGAGGGACAGATTCATAACCCAGAGGCTCCTTTCACTCTGGAATAAAATCCCAGTCCAGGTTAGGCAGAGTCCCTCATTGACTCTCTTCAAGAGGAATCTTGATGAGTGGATGGGAGATCGTAGGTTTACCCCGGGTATCACTTCTGTGTCACTGTTAGACAGAGGCACAGTATACTAACCTTGAAAAAGGGCATAGCAAAATAAATTTAAAATGGGTGGCGAAAGCCAAACACATTCTGGCTAGGCTTATAAATGCCCTAGGGCAGATAGCCTAGTATGAACCTATGAACCTATGAACCTATGAACTGACCTGTTCTAATTTCTGTACGACTCACAAGAGACACAGTTGTGGTCTCTTTCCTAGTTTAATATGCAATTAAAAGCAGAATATGAGTAAAACACAGAGTAAAGTAAATAAATCACAATATATAAAATAGAAGAAGGCAAAAGCAAACTAACCTTTCCCTCACAGCAAACTGTGGCAGAGTTTGTGTGAGCTTTTCCAGTAAAGCCTCATAGGTTTATAGGTATATATATATATATATATATATATATATATATATATATATATATATATATATATATTAAGCTAAAAACCACTGGGGCCTTTATCAGCCTAGCAGTGCAATCCAAGTCAATTGTATCCCTATGTATTATGAACATTTATTAGGAAGGGGTATGTTACATAGGAAGTTTCTAGAGGTTATGTGAGGGGGGGATATGTTAGTGTGGGCATTATTGTCTGTCACTGTCTATCAGAGACATGGGGGCCAGACCTGTGGTGAATTTCATATTTTCCATCCATTGGTCAATGTTATGCTTAAATAGGGTTTGGGATGGACTCTGCTTCACATGGATGGGAAGCCTGTTCCTAAGCATGGGGATCCTCTGAGACACTTATCTGTCTCACCTTGTCTTATTTATGTCACAAGCAAAACTGAAATTCTTGGAGTTAGTGGTTCTGATGTTGTTTGTTTTGTGGATGTGCAAAATAAATAGAGTTGGATCTGAAGATGCCTTGTATGCCTGGCATTGACTGCTTCTCAGTAACCTATAAGAATGATAATTCATTCCATGGCTTTGCATATTAGACTACTCAGACTAATAGGTCTCTTGTTTTTGGGGTCAGCTGATAGTCCACGCTTGTGAAGTTGGATAACTGTTGCACTTCTATTCTTGGGGTACAAATCCTGTTTTGAGGCTGTAGTAGAAAAGTAACAAGTGGTCCTAATACATCATGTTTCCAGCTATTTAGGAGGCATCACAATATATTGTTGGGCCCATTCAGGTGTGTTTTAGGTTTTAGCGAGCACCAACATGACCTCTTCCACATTTATAGTTGGGAGGATTTATGCTAGCAAGTATTTCATGGAGAGAGGCAGAGGAGAGTTGGGGGTGAAGTTTGAGCTAAGATTGGCAGTCAGCAAAATCTCTGTGTTCCTCTGCTCGGTGTGACCACCCGTTTGGCACACTCGTGTGTGCTGCCTTTGAGGTTTTGGACATAGTTGTAGAAGGCATTGTGGTTGTCTTTAGCCTGTGAGGCTATCTTGATGTCATAACTGACCTTGTTGGACTTAATTAGTCCTATTACTTTCATGTTTAGTTTAATTAAAGAGCTCCTTTCATTGTGGGAGTTGCTCTTTCTGATTTAGCCATGACCTATTACCTTTTCTTATATATCCTACTAAAGTTAGGATTCCACTAGTGTGGTTTCTTTTTAGAGTTTGTTTTGGGCTTACTTCTAGTAGGTATAGCAGTCTCTATACAGCCGTTTACATGTTCACGTTACAATTCTGCTGTGACTTCTGGGTTGGGAGGGGCATTGAAATTTGACAAAATGTCCCTTAATAGGATGTAGTTTGCTTTGAAATAGTTCCTAATGGTTACACGATTTGCTTGGGTTACCAAGTTGATTTTTATTTAGAAGGAGACTGTTTTGTGTTCAGACCTCATCAGTTAGGTTGCGAATTGGGGGGGGGGGATTCGGGATTCTCTATCTATAGAGAGGTAGTTACAATCTCCTGTGAAGAGGGTATTTGCTTTAATGGTGAGTGTTTCCAGTAGGTCTAGGTATGAGCTATGGGATTCTATGGACCTAGAGGGTAATCTGTGGCTTGTTAGGATATGGTGTGAGACTTTCTCTATGGTGATTTGCACATGGATGAACTTCAAGACATTGTCCTGTTTAACCAACACAGAATTATGCTTGTTGCTAATATCGATTTAGACTCCTCCACCCTTTCCCTGTCTGTGCAGCAGATGGCCTAAATGTGTGGAAGGCACTGAAGCCTTACACTACTGGAGTGCTTTCTGCAGATTTAAATAATATCTCAGTAATGGCACAGATGTCTATATTCCCCAAAGTGTGGAGAGTTTGTACGATGTGGAGCTTCTTGTTTAGGCTTCTAGCACTGTGCAGTAATAATTTTTATTTTCCATGGGTTTTATTTGCTATGTCAGTAAGTTTGTCAATTTGGCATTGCCTAAAAAAGAAGAAAAGGCTCCATGGGGGTGGATAAAGTTTTACCCAATATAGGGAAGACTAGGCGAGATAGGTGCAGACCATCTTTGCAAAGCAAAGTGATTTGCTAATCATGGTCTCCCATGCTGACAAATATTGAATCCCTCCTGGAAAGACACCAAAAACTTAGACAATTATTGAAGTCAATCATCTTTTGTTCGTACTGTGGCATCATCTTTGTTGAAGGTAGAATGCTGATCAATGCAAGGCACATACCTGCCTGAGACACATATTTAGAGATATCAACAATGTCTCTCTTCATATAGTCCAGGGAAGTATGTTTCAGGTCATTAACTCCCACATGGACTATGATAAAATCATACTGGAACCTGCGGTGTAGTGACTTGAGCTTCGGTTTATATGTAAACTTGATGGTTTCCAGCTCCAGACAAGCAACTAATTGTTATATTTTCCTTGTTCAGTCTGGTGAGTGGGGCATTTGTGTGTTGTACAATGGAGTCCACTATGACAAGAGTCCTGGGTAATGTGTTGAATTGCCTTATGGGTCTTGCTCTTGGGCCCCACTGGGTGTAGGCATATGTGTGGTGTTGGCGTTGCATTTTATGAGTGCTTTTGACATTGTTGAGCATAGGAGTTGCTGTTTATAGGCTTAGGAGGTCTTTAAGGTTTGGGAAGATTGCTTTTTAGTGCCTCAGCATAGGTTGGTCTACGTGCATGGTCGGCACTGTGTGGTGTGCGTCTGTGTTCTTGACAACTTTGTTTGTATGCAAGATTTTTGTCTCCAGTGAAATTGTGTATGTGCATCCCTCTCATAATGATGTGTTTATTTCTTTGAAGATTCAGTGGTTGTCTGTAAACATGAGACAATTGCTACATTTTCTCAGTGTGCCCATATCTACCAACCTGGCTATGGAGACATTTGGAAATTGCATATTCATGTTGTTCCAGACCTGTATTTAGGTGGGTTACTATAGGTTATAGACTGAGTTATACAGAGGCCTCTGATGTCTGGCACTAGACTAGATTAGATTGTCCTAAGATTTAGAGTAGTCTGAAACACTAGAATCAGTAACACTGGTATCAGTATTTGCAGGCCAAGAAATAAAAAGGTTGTTCAAAATAAAAATGCTTTTTAAAACTGCATTTGGATCCAACATCAGATTTTAAAAATACAGAGATAATTTTATGCAGTGCAGTAAGAATAAGAAATGTATTTTAGATTATCTGTTTAAACAATTCACTGTCATCTAAATCATACAAAATCTATATATTTACAAAAATTCATAAGTCAGTATGTGCACAAATGATCAAGGATTTCTTATCAAACTGAACACAGTGAAACTCCCTAGTGAGCCTTACCAAGAGTCCAGTGGGGCTGGACAGGTGGTCAAGTCCTATCTTTCATTTGCAGTTGATCAATTGTTAGTATTCATTAAGATGATTTTCAGCAAAAACCATCAATCATATATAAGCAAACAGTAAATCAACCATCATGTCCATATCCATATATATATAGGTTCATAGGTTCATAGGTAGGTACTAGGCTATTGGTCCTAGGGCCTATATAAGCCTAGCCAAATGGCACCCTGGCTTTTGCCACCCAAGAAAATTATTTTCCTGTGCCTCTGTCAAACAGAGCCACAGAAGTGATCCCCGGGGAGAATTTCCTATCTCCCATCCAATCATCAATATTTTTCTTGAAGAGTGCTAATGAGGAGCTTTGTTTGATATAGCTAGGTAGTTTGTTCCAGAGTATGGGAAGTCTCTGGGACAGGAATCTATCCCTCCAGAATGTTCTGTTTATTGTGGTGACAAGGTTTAGGTCCCTAGAGTGTGTCGCTTGGGCGGATTGGGATTGCTTTACGTGGAGCATGTCTAACAGCTCTGGGTTTGACATAGCTTTGTATGTTAGGCAGAGATCGCCTCTGAGTAGGCGATATGCGACAGAGTAAAGCTGGAGTTTTTTGAGATGGTCTGCGTAGGGCATCTGTTTGAGGCTGGTAATCCTCTTTGTGAGGTATTTCTGTGGCCTTTCTAGTTGTTGTAGATGTTTTGTGAGGTACATACCAAAAGGGGCGTTGTACTCTATAATGGGTCTAATGAGTGATGAGTAGAGGGGAACAATGACCTCTTTTTCCTGGATGTGAAACCTTTTGTGATGAGGTGTGCCATGCAGAAGG
>NC_056736.1:722510236-722580236 GCF_019279795.1 Protopterus annectens | reverse complement strand
CAATAATGGGACCATTATCTACTAATAAACCACCTACCGAACACTTTACTATACAATCCAATATTGGGACCATTATCTACTAATAAACCACCTACCGAACACTTTACTGTACAATCCAATAATGGGACCATTATCTACTAAGAAATCACCTACCGAACACTTTACTGTACAATCCAATAATGGGACCATTATCTACTAACAAACCACCTACCGAACACTTTACTATACAATCCAATAATGGGACCATTATCTACTAATAAATCACCTACCGAACACTTTACCATACAATCCAATAATGGGACCATTATCTACTAATAAACCACCTACCGAACACTTTACTGTACAATCCAATAATGGGACCATTATCTACTAATAAATCACCTACCGAACACTTTACTGTACAATCCAATAATGGGACCATTATCTACTAATAAATCACCTACCACTTTACTGTACAATCCAATAATGGGACCATTATCTACTAATAAATCACCTACCGAACACTTTACTATACAATCCAATAATGGGACCATTATCTACTAATAAACCACCTACCGAACACTTTACTATACAATCCAATAATGGGACCATTATCTACTAATAAACCACCTACTGAACACTTTACTATACAATCCAACAATGGGACCATTATCTACTAATAAATCACCTACCGAACACTTTACTATACAATCCAATAATGGGACCATTATCTACTAATAAACCACCTACCGAACACTTTACTATACAATCCAATAAAGGGACCATTATCTACTAATAAACCACCTACCGAACACTTTACTATACAATCCAATAATGGGACCATTATCTACTAATAAATCACCTACCGAACACTTTACTATACAATCCAATAATGGGACCATTATCTACTAATAAACCACCTACCGAACACTTTACTATACAATCCAATAATGGGACCATTATCTACTAATAAATCACCTACCACACACTTTACTATACAATCCAATAATGGGACCATTATCTCCCCTGACACCTATGCAAAGCTACTAGGAGTAAACATTGACAATAAACTCAGATTTGATATGCATATCAACCAAACCATTAAGTCAGTAAACAAGAAACTTGGGTCCTTATACAGGATAAAAACCTTCCTTACTCCAACTGCCAGGGCAGCCACTGCCCGCTCATACCTTCTCTCTACCCTACTATATGCCTCTCCTGTGCTTACTAACCTTAAGAAATCCGACCTAAACAAACTCTCATCTTGTTATAATCATATTGCCAGATTTGTAACTGGCTTGCCCTACAGAACACACCATTGTATTAACCTGAAAAAACTTGGCTGGATAGAACTCCCATTTCTTCTCCAGCAGTACCAACTCATAGAGGCATTTAAAATCCTTAAACAACCTGAGAACACCCCTGCTCTAAAAAATTTAATAACTCCTTACACTAATCTAAATTGCCTTCGCTCAGCAAATAGACTCCTTGTCCAAACAACTAAATCTTACAACCTAGGTGGTGACGCACTGTTTGCCAATACCACTGGAAAAATATGGAACTCCCTCCCCAACAACCTCATGCTTATAACTTCACTAGTTCAATTCAAAAAGAGTCTAAAACTCCACTATAAGTCACATTGGCTTTGTCCTTGCACAAACCCAGACTAGCTCTTTGCCGTAAACCAAAACCAAGCCCATACTAGTTCTTAGTATTATCCAAACCCAAAAAGAACAACCTAGCGAGGGGATATCTAATCCCAAAATAACAATGTATGTTAGCCAAACTCTAAGCTATAATTTGTACTAACGACTCTGCTAGCATGTTATTAATGTATAGTATAATGAACTGTAGTATTCTGCATTTGATAGAGCATGGTAGTTTTATAATAGTATGTAAATTGCTTTTTTTTCTCTCTTCTTCATTTTTGTTCATCTTAAACTCTATTTTTGTAACAATTTGTCATTGTAACTCTGTTGGAGCTTTTCTCCCCGGGCCTCCACTGAAAATGGACATGTATCCAGTCGGACTATCCCGGTCAACAAATGTAAAATAAAATAAAATAAATAAATATATATATCCATCCATCCGCAACCCCTTTTTTCCATTTTTTCACATGGGGTTGGGGTGTCACTTCAACAGTAACAATTATCTAGAGCCAAGGTTCATAGCAGCAGGTGGCCAGCCTGTTTGACCTTCATTTTACTGAAACATAGAATATATTTTAAGAAAAAAGTCGACATTACTTGCTGCGTATCAATGTGCCAAACATAAAAAAATATTGAATGTAATGGACGTGATGGTCGATATTCACCATTTTTCGTTTTTCCGATATTATTGTGAAATGCTCACACAACCCAAATTTCCCAACTATGCAAGGGTCTATGTCAGATGTTTGAGTTTTCGGAAACTTGAATTCATATGGTTGAATCCATGTGATCGAGTTTCCGAAAACTTGAACATCAAAAAAAAAAAAAACACACACACAAAAATCAACAATCTATGTTTTTTTTACATTTTTGCAGGTGGGTGTCCCCCCTGCACCCCCGTACCCTCCACACCCCCTGCAAATTATATATACACCAACTCCAAGTTTGCACTACAATGAGGAAAAGGGTAAATTTCCTGCTCCTCACTGTATCGTGATCTCTATTCAAAAGTTTCAAACTTTCAAAAACTCGATTATATGGTCTCCACCATATGAATTTCAAGGCTTTGAAAGCTCGATCAAGAGACAGAGACCATGTGCAATCATAAATACAGCAGCAGACTTAAAAACATTGACTTCTCATACTCAAAAGTCTCTGGTGATTCCTTAACATTTATTAAAAAAATTAAGGGACGTCTTTTCAACATTTTAAGTACATGCATTCGAGTATATCTTATTCAATATTGTGCACATCAGCCATATGATGGTAAACTGGCTAGCCCTGCCGTGGTAGTTCTTCCACACCACACACTCACACCTATGTCCACTTTAGAGTGTCATATCCACTTATGGCCTGTTTGTGGAATGTGGGAGAAAACAGAAACCCCCAGAGGAAACCTATGTGAATACAGGAAGGACATGTAGATTTTGCTGTGGGATGACAATGCTATTCATTGTGCCAGTGTGTAATATACACACACACACACACACACACACACACACACACACACACACACACACACACACACACACACACACACATACACACACGAGTGCTCACTTCAGATGTAAGACAATGACTAGATGTTCAATTTTTTTGAGTGATGATTGAAGCTTCCTAAGCTGTAGGTTGAAAGAAAACTCCTGTTTATACTGCATATCTCATATCAAAATGTTACAATAATATTTGTGCCATGAGGGTTGTGCCCACTTCTATGGGGCTGTTGTAGTCAAAATAGCATGAATTTATAGGAAAGAGAGATGTTTACTGTGAGATTAAATGCTGACAGAAACAGTGCTTTCACTCACTACTAGTGAGCTTCCTCAGTTCTTTTTGTGCGCAAGTTAATTTAGTAGCAGAACCACATAATAAAACATAAAAAATAATCAACTTGAGATACCCTGTATATACAAGCACCAACCAGGCTCTTTAATATTCAGTCTCTTTTGTTCCATGCTTACATTCTGGGTCTGCACTGAAAATGGGTTGTGTGACTCAGTTGGACTATCTCGGTTAACAAATGTCAAATAAATAATGTTGATCAAACAGCTAGGCTTTCAGGAGCAGCCACAATGTCACTAAGTAAGTATAAGTACTCTCAAAGTATAAAATATTCTGTAAAAGACCAGCCACAATGAAAGCTTTAAATATATTTAATAATAAATAATAAAAGAACATGAAAACACTAAATATCTATTTACAATAAACACCATAGTTTCAATCACAGGAAATATTAAAAATAACACAGATGGATAGATTCACACAGATAGAGAAAATCAGTACTTAATTAATCTCACTATATTATCCTGACTGATTTAAAGAATTACTCATCTCTGGTTACTTACTAAAGCAAGGCAAGATGAAGTGGATATGTGATCCTTCTCTGTCAAAAACAGACTGCCCTGAGACTTCTGTCTAATCTAGTATTAAAGCATCATTTCAATGCTGGATTACAGAATGACATCACACACATCTGGCCACTTGATTCTGGTTCCCACACTACCATATGTATTACCATACACAGACATAGAACTTTGCTAAGGTGGTTTATAGCATCTGGAAGCTATAAAACCATTTCAAAAACTTCCACCCTTTCAGGGTAGCAATTAGTTCACCCCTAAGAACAATACAGTAGGATTCTTAGTCGTGGTTTTCGCAGACATTTGTCTCTGGCTGCAATAAGAATTGTAAGGTACAATCCTTATGGCCTAAACCAGGTAATTTAATTTCAGACTATTTTTCAAAAGTGAGCTGGACTGAGATTAACATCTTCTATTTCAGTATCCTCTGTTACTGTATATTAATTTCAACACTTACAATACAGTATGATATACAGGTGTATTTCTTTTCTGTCCATCAGGACCCACTGTTGGTACATTTTTAACACAAGCAGCTTCACAAATACATTTTCAACACCACCTGTACAAATTAGTTTGATATACAAATGACATACAATTCTTTAGAGAACTTCAGCTAGCTATGCTGGTATATGTTACACATCCACTGCCCTACTTCTCCTGGCATAACTGGCAATAACGCACATTGTCTCAGAAGTGAGTATTTTTTTAAACTTTTGAAAATTGGGGGAGCTGTTGACAGCAGAACAGCCTAGGACACTACATGGAAATTAGATGGAATTTTCCACCATTCACACACACACTCCCATACACTTCTCCATGCAGATTAGGATTTTTCCCAGCATTCCCCCCACGCACAGTATTTTACATGCAAATCTACCACTTATACACAGGCACACACCCTCGCTTTGAGTCCAATCAAGCCATCCACCTAACCCATACCTCCCATACTACAGCATTTAAAAATGTTACTACTTGATATTTCAATTTTGTAATTGCATAAGGTACAAGGTTCGATCCTGACCTCCGATCAATGACTGTTTGGAGTTTCCATGTTCTCCCAGTGTCTCTGTGGGGTTCTTCCCACCTCTGAAAAACATGGTGAGTGTTTCCATCTCAGACTCACCAATGAATGGAGCTGTGGGCAGCAGCACAGACTCTACATGGTGCCCTATAAGGGGAGGAGGTGTACAGACCAACTGCTTTGGGCATCTACTGTGGTTCATGGTATCCTCTAGGTTCATAGGTTCATAGCTAGGTACTAGGCTATCAGCCCAAGGGCCTAAGTAAGCCTGGCCAACAAGGTTCCCTGGCGTATGCCACCCAAGAAAGTTATTTTCCTGTGCCTCTGTCAAGTAGAGCACAGAAGTGATCCCCAGGGTGTATTTCCTATTTCCCATCCACTTATCAAGATTTTTCTTGAAGAGTGCTAATGAGGAACTTTGCTTGACATAGATGGGTAGCTTGTTCCAGAGTATGGGAAGTCTCTGGGATGGGAATCTATCCCTCCAGCATGTCCTGTTTATTGTGGTGGCAAGGTTTAAGTCCCTAGAGCATGTAACTTGGAGGGATTGGGATTTCTTTAGGTGTAGCATGTCCAACAGCTTTGGGTTTGACATAGCTTTATATGTTAGGCAGACATCACCTCAGAGTAGGCAATATGCTACGGAGTAAAGCTGGAGTTTTTTGAGATGGTATGTGTAGGGCATCTGTTTGAGGCTAGTAATCCTCTTTGTGAGGTACTTCTGTGGCCTTTCCAGCAGTTGCAGATGTCTTGTGAGGTGCATTCCAAAAGGGGCATTGTACTCTATAATGGGTCTAATGAGTGTCGCATAGAGGGGAACAATGACCTCTTTTTCCTAGATGAGAATGCTTTTGTGATGAGGTGTGCCATGTAGAAGGATTTTCTGACTACTGTGGTGATGTAATTATCAAAGGAGAGACTACTGTCCACCTGGGTCCCCAAGTATCTTATCACACATTCGGTGTTAAGTAGACTGCCGCCTATGTGGTAGTTCATGGGTACAGAGTTTTTACCAAAGGGGATGACAATGCACTTTTTAGCATTGAGCTTGAGGCCATGGCTCTGACACCAGGCATGTGTCTCAGTGAGGCCCTTCTGTAGGATGGGAGACAGATATGAGAGCATGGATCACAGATTGTGTGCCATGGCAGGCTAGTCACTCAGTGATGTCAAATATGGCTATAGGTGATTTGGTTATGTTGATTAACATCACAATATTGGCAGGGATATATGCCAGTGATAAGTGGGTTGAGGACCCCATCTAATCTGACTTATGCCATATGATCATAGAATCATAGGAATTTACTAGGCTAATGACCCTAGAGTCCTTACAAGCCTAGCCAAGTTCTACTCTTATTTCAATGATCAGCACCTATTGCCCCTGTCCAAGCACAGGTTGAACCCCCAGGGTGAATTTACAGTTACCCATCCAATCATCCAGACTGCATGTGAAGAGGATCAATGAGGCACTCTGTTTGACATGAAGTGGGAGTCTGTTCCAAAGATGTGGTAACCTCTGGGAGACAAATATGTGCCTCCAGCAGGTTCTATTAATGTCACATACCAGGTTAAGGTCTTTAGAGCGAGTAACCTGTGTACCATTTGACACAGATATGCAGCACTTCCAATAAAGCAGGATCAGAGATTGCCTTGTATGCAAGGCAGAGATCACCTCTGAGTAGTCTGTATGAAACAGAATAATGTGACAGTGATTTCAGATGATCCACATAGGACAGATGCTGAAGACTTTGAATTTTCCTTGTGAGGAACCTTTGTGGTCTCTCCAGTTGCTGCAGGTGCCTGGAAAGGTACATACCAAAAGGGGAGTTATACTAAATTATTGGCCTGATGAGGAAAAACTACAGGGAGGTTATAACTTATTTTTTTCTGGAGGCAATTCCCTTACTTATGAGATGAGCAATATAGAATGCCCTTCTTACCACTGTGGAGACATAGTGGTCAAAGGTAAGGTTGCTGTCAACCTGTTTGCCTAGGTTTCTCACCACTGAGTGCATACTTAAGGTGTTGCCATTGATATGGTAGTTAAGAGGAACATTGCTCTTAAAGGGATGATAATACATTTTTTGCATTGAGTTTAAGGCCATGACATTGGCACCAGTCATTTGTTTGTGTAAGACCCTCTTGTAGGATGTTGACATCATTTGGAGATACTATGACTGCTCCCAGTTTGCAGTCATCAGCAAACTTTGTCAGCCACAGATCTTTAGTTTTAGCTTATACTTTGGAAAAATATATTCTAAACAGTAGCAGTCCCAGGACTGATCCCTGTGGAACACCACTGGTTGCAGGTCTGTTGTTGGGGGTAGATTGCCATTTTGACTATATGGGTTCTATCAGTGAGCCAGTTAGCAACCCATCTAATGATGGGACTCCAGGGACCCATGCTAATGGTGGGAGGGTGTAAGTGCCCCTATTTGCCAGTGTGTCCCTGTCATAAAGCCCAGCAGCCCTGGGTCAATAAGCTACTGGCTGGATGGTGTCTAATTGCCCCAGCCTGGTTTACCTGTGATAGCCCTGTTGAGCAAAAACTGGATGTAAAACCAATCAACATGCCAAACATGAACTAAGAATTTCTACACTGAATGTAGGTTCCCTGACAAGACACAGCTTGGAAATGGATGACATAATGATACGGAGGAGGCTGGACATCCTATGTATCCAAGATAGAAGAAGGAAGGGAATGCACCAAAGTTACTTGGCTTGGGATCCAGAGTCTACTACTCAGGAGGAGGAAAAGCTGTAAATGGTGCGGGAATTGTGGTGAGAGAGAAGCTTCAGAAGGCAGTTAGTGATATCATCAGAATTAGTGACACACTCATGGCAATGAGACTCCAGTGTAACGATGGGGTAGTTTTCATTATCTCTGCCTATGGCCCACAGCAGTGTTGTGATAGTGAGGAAAAGAGTGCATTCAGACAGCAGTTGTATGACCTATTACATAAAGCAGGACAACATGAATTGGTGCTGATATTGGGTGACTTGAATGCCCATATCAGGACAGACATAACAGGATATGAGGACTGCCTGGGTCCACATGGGTGGAACAACAGCAATAAAGAAGGATGAGCCCATTCTAGACTTCTGTCTAGCAAATGGCTTGATAGTAGCTAACAAATGGTTCAGAAAGGAAGACAGTCACAAGATCATATACAAGAGTGGCCAACATGCAACTCAAGTAGACGTCTTTCTAGTAAGGAAAAGGCACTGTTGTAGAATCAATGACTGCAAACTCATCCCCAGTGAAACAGTCTGCCCACAGCATAAACAAATGGTTGCCTCAATCAGTTGCAAGTAATGGTCAGAGAAGGCTCTAAGGTCAACAGAGACCAGGCTGAAGACCTGGAAGTTGACTTGAGAGAAAGTACAATAGTTCAAAGAATTACTTGAGGCTCTAGCACCCCAGTAAGAGGAGGAAATAGGTGGAGTTGATGAAGAATGGCAGCACCTAAAAACAGCATGTGTGAGAGATACAGAACAGATATGTGGCCGGGTCAGGTATGGAAATAAGGTACATAAGGAAAGCTGGCATTGGAATGCAGAAGTCCAGGAAGTCATCAAAAGAAAAAAGGAGCACAGAAAAAAGTGGGAGCTAGAAAAGGCCAACCAAGCTAGGAAGGAATACTGGTTGGCTAAAAAAAGAGCTAAGAAAGGAGTTGCAATAGCAAAGAATAGGGCATCGGAGGCAGTCTACCAACTTCTGGAAAGTGACTCAGTAGGTGGTACAAAGAGACCATATCAGGTTGCAAGGCAAAGACAGAAAGATAAAGAAGGTAGTCAGACACCCTTCATAAGGGATGTCAGTAACAACCTGCTCACCAGTCCAGAGGACATCAAAGGCAGATGGAGGGAATATTTCCAACAGCTTCTGAATGAAAAAAACCCACAGAAGCTGTACTGCTCCAGACACAGCCTATGATGAGAGAAGAGAAGGAGACACCCTACAAGGATAATAACAGCACTAAGGAAGATGAAGTCAGGGAAAGCAGCAGGCTCAGATGAGTTCACAGCAGGTATGATAAAGGTGCTGGTTCAGATAGGGGAGAAATGGCTCCTGAGGGTACTCAGAGCAGTGTGGAGAGCAAGACGTATCATGGATGACTGGAGAATAAGCATACTAGTGCCAGTGTACAAGAACAAAGGGGACATCCACAGCTGTGGGCAGTACAGAGGCATCAAACTCCTGTCAATTTGCATGAAAGTTCTGGACAGGATGACTGATAAATGGATATGCTGAGTAGTAGAAAGTAAGATGGAAGATGAGCAGTTCAGATTTAGATCAGGATGCAGCACAACTGACATGATGTTTGCAGAGAGACAGATAGTTGAGAAGAAGCTAGAGATGAGGAAAGAGTCCAACTGGGCATTCCTAGACTGGGAGAAAGCATATGACAATGTCCCAAGAAAGCTGATTTAGGCAGTACTGAGGTAGTTCGAAGTCCCAGAAACACTGCTAGAATTAGTGCAGGCTATGTACAAAAACCCAACGATTCAAGTATGAACAGTGTTCAGTCTCACAGAGAGGTTCCTAGTGGTAGTGGGTGTGCACCAGGTTTTATCTCTGAGGCCACTGCTGTTCATACTGGTGATGGACTACATTAGCAAACAGGTCAGAAGTCAAAGATCAACAAAGTTGCTATACACAGACAATGTGGCATTACAGACAGAATTTGAACAAGAACTTCAGCAAAGCATAAGGGAATGGAATGCAAATCTGAAGGCAGATGGGATAAAACAGTGGTAATGGCAGTAAACTGGGGAAGTAAGAAGAAGCGTAGAATAACCATTTAATACCCACTGTCTTTGGAATTCCAAAAGTCCATAAAAACATCTTTAATCCTCCATATAGATTGATAGTGTTGACCCATAATAGTTCCACATACTCACAGGAAGTATTTCTAGACAGGTTACTGAAGGACAATTTACGGTCAGTGGATAATATACTAAGAGATTCCTGGGATTTTCTTTTAAAAATCAAATGGGAATTCTACACTACTACATGCGGTTTCTCCATCATTGATGTGATTGATCTTTTTTCTTCAATTCCAAACAAAGAGGACCTAGAACTATTTCAGGAGGCAATATATGAACTGATTACTTTGAACAGTTCCTTAGTGAATTTTGTGATGGTGGTCATGGAAGTAGTGCTTCCTAACAACTTTATGACCTTTGAAGAGAAGTTCTACAGACAGGTGAAGGGGGTTGTGATGGGTGCAAGCTGCGCACCTACCTATGCCAATCTAGTCCTGTAGTCCTGGGAGAAAAATAATATATTTTTTTTCCAAAAACTCTTTATTCAGTTTTTCAGTAATAACAGTAATACAAAATATCAAAAACATAAGTCGACAATACATATAAAAACAACTTTCTTCTTCTTCTTTCAGCTTTTCCTGGTTAGGGGTCGCCACAGCAGATCATCTGTCCACTTATGATTGGCAGTGGAGTTTTACAGTGTTGAGTTGCCAGCCCGGCACCCAACCTTCCACAGAAGGCACACACACATGCACACTTACACCTAGGGCCAATTTAGAGTGTCCAATCCACCTACTGTATGTCTTTGGGATGTGGGAGGAAACCCACGCGACCACAGGGAGGACATGCCGACTCCACACAGAAGGCACCCCAGCCGAGAATCGAACCGGAGAACATCTTGCTGTGAGGTGGCAACGCTAGACGCTGCACTACTGTGGCCACCCACATATAAAAACAACCATAAAAGCTAAATACTAAATATGTACACTATGTACACTAGTAGTCACTACATCAGCAAACAAAGGAGAGAAATACTTCTTAACATCATTTGAAAGATGAGAGATAGTGTAAGGGGCATAGTTTATAAAGAGATTGAGGAAGAAATTCAATCACTTGTTATAGATAGGTATACTAGGGAAAGTATTTAAGTGTATGGACAGGGAAGGAGATAAGCTGCTTATATTGCAAGCTTTGCTTAATATAGGTTTGTCTTAGCAGGTCAGTGTAATGTCTATCTTTAATTCTTGCGAATTATATCTAGTAGATAACACCAATATTTATAATAGTAATGCTTTTGTTTTGTTGTTGTATAAACTAATTTGTGAGATGAGATATATTTAATAGCTAGTTTGCTAAAGTCTTCCCATGTGATTGGAAATGTGACAGTCCACTTTTTTGTGATGTAAAATTTAATAAGGGCACACATTGTGATAAGGATACCTTTTAACATTTTTGGTAGTTCATTTGTGTTGGCATGCAATATAGCCGTCTACCATGACAGGGTTGTTTTTTCATATCCCATTTTCTCTAATATAGCTCTTAAAGAGCACCATAGGTTGTGTACCTTGCTATAGTTCCACATAACATGGAGAATATCAGCTGTTTGGTTTGGGCAGTTTGGGCATATGGGCGAAAATTTGGGATTGAACTTATTTAGCTTTGATGGAGTATAATATACATTGTTATTTATCATAATTTGTGTGCAGCCTCTTAAAGGGAATAAACTTGACCGTATTTTCAATGGCCAGTCTTTTGCTTTCTTCAGTAAGTAATTGTTTTTTCTTTTGGCAGTAAGTTGAGAATAATAGATAATTCTGGTATTTTATGCTCGTTACAAGTTTATATGTCCTCGAGATTGTTTTCCCTATAGTCGCAACATTTTTTAGTATTAGTTTTACTAGTTGACAATAGTTTGTGAAAATTTAGCATTTATAAGATGATGGATTTGGCTAAGAATGATAGTATATTTCTTAGTTGTAGTATATTGGATTCTTTCCATTTGTAAATTTCCCATATTGTAAGATCTTTTATCAGAGTAATTTGTTAGATTTAGGGGTTTATTATTTATTAGTAGGTTAGGATTTAGGTGGAGCGGTTGTATAAAGGCAAAGCATTGAATAGTTGTATTGATTTAAATAACTTTTGAGTAGTTAGGATCATATGTTTAATTAGTGGACGTAAGATCTTTGTGAATAAAGCTTTTTGATTTAGGTTTAAAAAGGGAAGAGATTTGGTGTTATATCTGCGGGATTTAAGTCGTTCAAACCAGATTTTGGTCCACTGAGGTGTCCAGGTATTAACATATGAGGTCATTGTTTATTATCTGTATTAGTCTGTAAGCAGTAATTATACTATAATAAAGTTTGAAGTCCGGCAAACCCAACCCCCCCCCCTTATCTTTGGTAAGTACAAGTTTATCATATTTAATTCTAGTAGATTTGGGATACCATAAGAATCTTGATATAACTTTTTCTATATCAAGAATTAATTTTTGGGGAATATTTGAGAATGTGGCATTTAATTGAAAGAGTATTCTTGGTAATAGATTCACCTTGACGACACTAGCTTTTGAAAGTAGAGACATTTTAATATTCTTCCATCTATTAATATCACTTTCAATGTTAGTCCATGTGCATAGTAGGTTATTCTTTATGATTTCCTTAAAGTCGGGGGTAAATAGTATTCCTCGGTATTTTATCTGGTAGTTAATCTTGATCTCACTCTCGGGAAAGTAATATTCCTTATGAACTATAAGATTCAAGGGAAATAGATGGGATTTATTTGAATTTAATTTATAGTTAGAGATTTCGGAGAACTCAGCTATCGCTTTGAGTATTTTTGGGAGATCAGTGGTGGACAGTTGAAAATATATATTTAAGCTGTCATTAAAGGCAGAGTGCACAAGGTTTATATTAAATATTCTAGGTATGTGATGGAAAGTTTTTTTGTGAAATAAACAGGAGCAGGGGTTCTAGATAGAGATTAAAGAAGTATGGGGAAAGAGGGCAGCCTTGCCTTGTGCCACTGGATAAGGGTATAGGTTAGTTCTGAACTTATTTATCTGAATAGTGGTAGAAGCTTTCTGATATAGAACCTTAATTATCCTTATAAATTCCTGAGGAAATCCAAATAAAGGCAATATATTGAACAGGAAACGTAGATTAACTTTATCAAAAGCCCTGCTTGCGTCAGCAGTGAAAACATATCTGGGGCATTTATCACTGTTAAGAAGTCTGATAGTGGTATCCAAGAGGAGGGTGTTGTCGCTTGTTTGTCTATTTGTCATAAAGCCCATTTGTTCTTGGGTGATGATGGAGGGGAGTATATTTTTAAGTCTATTTGCTATAACATAAGCTAGGATCTTAAGGTCAGTATTTATCAGGGCATTGATCTATAGTTGGCTGGGTCTGTTGAGTCAGAGTTTGGCTTGGGAATTATCACAGATTTGGAGTTATTAAAATAACTACCTGTTATACTGTATTGTATTATATAACTGAAAACTTTTAATAAGACTTTGGAAGTAGGTTCCATGAATTGTTTATAAAATTCAGAGGTGTAGCTGTCAGGCTCAGGAGATTTACCCGGTTTGAGTTTGTTTATTGCAGCTTTTATCTCTTTTAGTTGCAAGGGTATTTTTAGAAGTTTTTCCTGATCGTCTGAAATTTGTGGAAATTTTATATTATGGATAAAATCACGAAATTTGTCTGAACAGGGTGGAAGGGGTAAGTTCTATAGTTTATTGTAAATGTCTTCAAATGCGTCTGCAATGTCTTGGTCCCTGTGCTTCAAGAGTCATTCATACTATATTTCATTAATCCTCGGTGAAAAATTATATGTCTTCTGTTGGTTTCTTGCTGTTGCTTGTATTTATATGCATGCATACTATTTATTGTGACCAACTAGTCTTATTACTGTATTGTACTAAGTACAATAAATACACGGAGACAACTGCTTCAGTTAATACGCTTTCTATTACATTTTCCTTTTGGATCTACAAGCATGCAACATAGATGCTGTCAGCTCTCTATGGCAAATTCCCAAAGCTTGTTTACTGTTACACTTATATTTATACCAAAAAGTCTGATATTTTCTTCTTGTCTGATGTATAACAGGTCTTTTCTTGTATAACAGTTTTTCTTTGTTCCCTTGTCCTTGGTTCTTTGCAGTTTGACGATACATGGAAACTCAATCATTTTCTAAATGTAAATTATTTCCTATCAGCGTAGTTAACTGCTGTTGCTTTAACTCTTTACTAACTAGATTATATTTGTCAGTATTGTGTTCTGCTGACTTTAAAGCTCTTATGCACTTCTGAAAAAGTGTTTGCATATGTTGTCTGAACTTTTTGAACTCACTCTGACTGCATCTTAGAAGTTTATTAAATCTTTTTGCCTGTTCATCATGAACTTCGTCTCTGTTCTTATCTGTTTTGTGCAGTGGTTTTATGCCACTTTTGTCTAGCAAGATGTACAGAAGATTTTGTAAATAACTGACTTGACTGATATTGTAACTCTGAAATTAACATTTTACATGTGGTGACAGGACATTTATGACATTGCACATAGAAAGCAATTTTATATAACTTGCACAATAAACATTTACTGTCATACAAATGATGTTGCTATTTAAGATACCAGTCAAATGTACATAAAGCATTGACATGAACTTTACGTAGTAAAGTACTACATGTGCTACAGTTATGTTTATTCCAATCTTTAAATCCTGACTATACATGTGCTGGACTATTATTACTGTCTACCTGAAAGGTAGTCTTACATTTCACAGTTCTTTTGTTTATGGCAGCCATGCTGTAAAATGAGAAACAAAAAGAGAACTACCAGTTTCTGTGTGGAAGGTGGCTAAATCTTCTGTTGAGAAAACGTAGAAAGTCCTTTGTTGATTCTCCCAAAAGGTGGTCAAACACAGCTGGCAGATTCAACTGTGTGAATGTACAGGATCTGTGGAACGTGCAGAGATGCACTGTTCTGCTACTGGATACTGTGCATAAGAAGGAGACAAATGTTTGCACTGGAACGGAATGTAGTAACTCAATAAAATAAAAAAATAAGCTGTAGTTGTCACAATAAGAAACCATTCAGTCCGTCAACTGTGGCTCGCTATTGAAAAATTATATGACGTCTTCTTGTTTGTTTCTTGCTGTTACTTGCATTTACATGCAAGCATACCAAAGTATACTTAACTTACTTATTGTGACCAACTAGTCTTATTACTGTATTATACTAAGTACAATAAATACACCGAGACACTGCTTCAGTTAATACGCTTTCTATTACATTTTCCTTTTGGATCTACAAGCATGCAACAGAGATGCTGTCAGCTCTCTATGACAAATTCCCAAAGCTTGTTTACTGTTACACTCATATTTATACCAAAAAGTCTGATATTTTTTTTCAAAGTCTGATGTATAACAGTTCTTTCTTTGTATAACAGTTTTCCTTTGTTCCCTTGTCCTTAGTTCTTTGTAGTTTGATGATCCATGGAAACTCAGTCTTGCATTATCTGAAACGTGGTGTTCCAGCACTATCTGAAACTTGATGTCACATCTCTTTACTTCACTGATGTCCTTCCAGCTGCCATCTGCGCAGTTATTTTTTCATATCATTCTTGCAGCTTTTTATTCAAACTAATAATCATGCTAACAACGGTTTAAATGGAGACAGAACACTATTTTCTTTCACTCGGTGGACCATTTTTAATGTTTATTAATCTAGCTAGGATTTTTGAAGGTGTTTGTGCCCATTCTGAGTATTGATATATTGATCTTAATTCTAACAGAGAAATATTTTCTAAATAATGTTTGTGTAATTGATTTTGCCAGTCAGTTATTTTATCCTTCAGGTCTTTTGAGTACTCATTTTGAAGTTCTAATTCAGCAGTCTTAATTTAGTTCTCCAGTTTATTTTTGAGGTTATTGTATTTTTTCTTGCGTCATGCAGATTTTTGGATAATGTTACCTCTAATGACTGCTTTGCAGCTGCTCATTGCATGTTATAAGGAATATGAGTGGATATTAAGTCTTTTCAAATTGGACTATAATACTAGTGATTTCCTGTGCTACTTCTTGATTTTGAATGATTTTAAGATTTAATGTCCAATTATTTAAATAGGGGACATTTTGTTTATAGGTTTGAAAGTTTAGGGCGAGACCGATTTTTGAATGATCCGATATAGATCTGGGTGATACAGTATATTTTAGTCTATGAGAAAGCAAGGTTTGGGAGATTAGAAAAGCATCTATTCTGGACCAAGTTTTATGAGTGGCTGAGAAGAAAGTGAATCTTATAGGTTCATAGGTTCATACTAGGCTATCTGCCCTAGGGCATTTATAAGCCTAGCCAGAATGTGTTTGGCTTTCGCCACCCATTTTAAATTAAGTTTGCTATGCCCTTTTTGAGGTTAGTATACTGTGCCTCTGTCTAACAGTGACACAGAAGTGATACCCGGGGTAAACCTACGATCTTCCATCCACTCATCAAGATTCCTCTTGAAGAGAGTCAATGAGGGACTCTGCCTAACCTGGACTGGGATTTTATTCCAGAGTGAAGGGAGCCTCTGGGTTATGAATCTGTCCCTCCAGCATGTCCTATTTATTTCAGTGCTGAGGTTCAAGTCTCTCGAGCGTGTAGCTCGATGGGATTTGGATTTTCTGAGGTGCAGCATGTCCATTAATTCCAGGTTGGACATGGCTTTATACGTCAGGCACAGATCGCCTCTGAACAGGCGGTATGCCACTGAGTACAGCTGGAGTTTCTTTAACCGGGCAGCATATGGCATCTGCTTGAGCCCTTTGATCCTCTTGGTGAGGTACTTTTGGGGTCTTTCCAGTTGCTGCAGGTGTCTGGTAAGGTACATCCCAAAAGGGGCATTGTACTCAATTGTTTTATCATATTGAAAATTGATATAGAGGTCAGTTAGTTCAAAGGTATTTTGTAGTTCTTCAAGTGCTATAGTAGTGCAGAAAAATAATATTTTAAACTCCAGATTTAGTAACCACTGGACACTTTACTTGTGATATTTGCATGACACCTTCATCCTCTGTAAGGTTAGAGATAGTATGAGAGATGAATTTGTAGTTTTTATTAACAATATTACTGTGTTCTTTAACTTCACATGCACACATACAGATGATAGCATCAATTATTTAGGTGTGACCATTTTTAAGGATTTTAATAATCAAAGATTTGGTTCAAGATTTTTAGAAAACCAACATACTAAAACTGTTATTTAGACTTTAAAGGCTGTCACCCGAGATTTGTTAAGAGGAATATTATCAAAGGCAAATAGTATGGGCAGCAAGGATGTGTTCAGATATTTTTGGTTTCAAAATTGAATTGAGTAACCTTATACAAAAGTTTCAATGCAGAGGTTAACCATGGGAGACACTCTTTGCTATTGGGGAAGAAGTGTTAGAAGGATGGGGAACTAGGTACAGCCCATTACTTGCTGCTTCAGAAGTTTTAGTCAACACACCCCATTCATTTAAAACATCTTTTACCAATTCAGTGGTAGTGCATTTTGGTGACTTGAGGAGGGACACCAAAGATATTTTGACAAAGAATTGGATACTGTTTAGGTTGAGCACTGAGTTGTTTAGGATTGTAGGTGAAAAACCCACTTTTGTCTTTAAAACTGGACACAACCCTAAGTACTGTTTGGAGTACCCCTCCCTTTCAACCAACATACCAAATAAGGGAACTACTAAATGTGGAAGGTGCAAATACTGTAAATACATCTTACAGGACAAACAGGTGATAGTAACTAACCCTCTACAACATATTAGGTTAGTGGCAGGTAATTGTGCCAGTAGTGGTCTGGTTTACATAGTCATCTGTGAGGGGTTTTGTGACTTTTATATAGGTAAAATAGAGAGAACTCTTTATAAACCTATTCATGAGAACATGCATGCCATAGAAAGGAAGAATTTAAACAATACCCTCTTTAAACACATCCTACAATGCCCACATTTCACAAAGTTTTTATTTGGGATAATGGACCAAGTGAAGATGAACAACCAAGGTGGTTGATGGGAGAACAAACTGGAGAGAAGTGAACTTCAGTGGCAACTTAGGCTAAATGCAACATCGCTCCTTGGTGTGAATGAATGTACCTCCATAGCACCTATTTTAAAGTTTAAAGCTCTTGACCTGTAACTAAGGTAATATGATTTGGGCTTCCACTGTTTTTATATCTTTTGCATATTTTTATACATATTTATTATGAACAACATATGTCAACTTATAATATGCTGTTATAAGATTTTAACTGCAATCCGAAGGAAAGGAACGGTTTGTTTACTTTCTTTTTAATAGTGTATGAATGGTGTTTGTATTTATTATTACATTTTTTATCTGTTCAAGTGCATCACATGATCAAAATTAAGGTATTTAAATGAAGTTGTATAGGCTTTTAGTGGTTCTGAAGAAGTCCTAAGGTGAAAGGGACAAAAGCACTTGACTGTTTTATATTTTGTTACTGTTAACCCTGTGGACTATTTAAGGCATATTTTTATTCATGCTTTGGTGATTTTTGTCTCTCTTGAAGTGTTACCACTACTTGAGCCTGGTTATTTTACGAGTTTTTTGTTTGGTGGCTGCATGCTTGACACGCTGATTTTTCTTTTACATACGAGCGGAAGTCAAAGAAGCCTCAATTGCAAAAAGTATCAAAGAAAACAGATTATGGTGGTTCTGGCACATGTGCAGAAAAGCAGAAGACAATTTGATGAAGAAGATTTGTAACAGACAGGAAGAAGGTAAAAGGAAACAAGGACTTCCTGCAAAGGGTTGGATGGACTGTGGAAGAGAAGATCTCCGACAGTCAGACATGAGTCTTGAAGAAGGCAGGAGTGATGCATTGAATCGAGTCAGATGGTGACAGTTAATACGATACCCCGACCACATGTAGAAAAATATGAAAAAGGGGGCTGATGATGATGATGATGGTAAAAGTGTTAACTTCAATAATGATATGAGAAAGAAGCCGTCTTTGCTGCAGAGTTTTCTTTCAACCTAGAGCTCAGGAAGCTTATTCTCTCCATTCAGAAATGAATATCTGGTCATTGTCTTACATCTGAACTGCTACCATTTGTCATGTCCTACTTCCACTTTTGCATTTGTCCATGGTATCCCACTGGGTTTGGATTGCCAAGCCCAGGGTTTCCACATTCCAGGTGAATGAGTGATGCTTATATATAAAAGCATCTATCTATCTATCTATCTATCTATCTATCTATCTATCTATCTATCTAGAGAGAGAGAGAGAGAGAGAGAGAGAGAGAGAGAGGGATATATATATATATATATATATATATATATATATATATATATATATGTTGTTGTTGTTGTGTCTTTTGGCTTTTCCTGGTTAGGGATCGCCACAGCGGAACTCCAGTCTGCTAATGATTGGCAGTAGATTTTTACGTGCCGAGTTGCCAACCCTGACGCACAACCTTCAACGAAGGTACGCCCATTCACGCATGTCTCCACACAGAAGACGCTCTAGCTGAGACTCGAACAGAACAACGTCTTACTGTGAGGCGACAACGCTACCGCAGCACCAACACCACAGTGTATATATATATATATATATATATATATATATATATATACATACATATATATCTATAGAGAGAGAGAGAGATATTGATTGACATTTGATTACTGGGAAAGTCCGACTAGGTAGAAGCCCATTTTCAGTGGAGGCCCAGTGAAAAAAGTTCCAAATGTAAAGTTGCCTATGTCCACAAGTGATAATTCAATAAAGGTCTTTATAATAAAAAAAGGAATTTATATATTTATGAATCTCAGTCAAAGTGCAAATTACTTTAATCTGAAATGCAGTGATGTTTTTATTGACCAAAAGGCTTACAAAACAGGTGATACTTCATAATACTAGGGTTAAGGGAATTTTTTTCTTTTTCCCTTCTATTGTGCATTCTTGGAGTTAGTATTTATATAGTTGCGTGGGTGTGGGGAACATGACCCCACATGGGGCTACAGGTGGGGCTTGCCTCCCTGCAAAAAACACTTAAAAAGTAAATTTTATCACAATTTTGAACTACAGATGAACAGTTTGATCAATTTACTTTCAATTAATTTGTGATCAGCAAAATAGCGTGTTGAAAGTTCTGTTGATTGATTACTTATTTAATACTTATTAATCCCGCCTCCCCAAACACGTATATGAATTTTTCTGCTAGTAATCAAAGCTGAAATGGAAGAGTCACGTTTCAGAAGGGAGATCTGTAAAAACAAGGACATTAAGTTACATGCTCAGGGTCACCCAGTATAAATCCAGGAAACTGATAAGATAAAGTTACAAAGTTGCAGGTTAATAAACTTCATGATGTTGTCAGCTTCATTTATTCAGTCTCAATTTGCTTGCTGTATCTTAGAGCAAATGAATTAAAATTACTAGATGAAGAATGGTACTTGTGGGTTTGCATGGTTCAGAAAGTAAATAAAATAAATTAAGATAAAGTAACAAAAAAACAAAAAACAGAAAGATTCACACTGAATTGGAGCTTCCAGTTTCACAGTCTGATACCGTATGCAATATTTCTGCATTGCTTTCAGTTGTACAGTATACAAGATCAGGTTGCAAGAATCTTAAACGTAACTATCATCTGAATGTACTAGACTTATTTATAGTGTATTAGCATTTTGAGGAATAGCTTCTGACACTTAAGTTGGGATCCATGCTATAGTCTCAATGGTGAGCTTCCAGTTTCTGAGATGAAATTAGTTAATTGCTCTGAAAAGACCTGCTGTCACTTGAGTTATAATGCAATCAAACCCAAATATTCTGCTTTAGTTACTTTTAGCAGCTGATGACATTCAGTGTTCAGCCTTGTAAACCATGTTCAGAGATGGCATATTTTAAACTATTTCTTTTGAGACCTTCTGTAACACAAGGTTTGAAACAGTATACATTCCTAAATGCAGCTCTGGACTTTGAATGTAATATCTAACAGGAGTTACATATTTTCTTAACTAGTAAACTGGATAATTCTTGTTGGCTAACAATCATTTGTCTGCAGGCTACAGTGGTGCACACACCCATCTTGGGACCAAGCTGCAGTTTTATTGACTTGATGTCTGCATTTATGCCACAAATAAACTCATATATTACCAGTTAAGGGATGGTCATCACATTGTTTCCCATGCAACATTGTTTCTAGATTAGTTTTGGTGTCACTCAGATAACAAAAAGCACACTCCTCACTACAAGTTTGAAATTAAAATCAATATATAAGATACAGTAACCTTCAGGACAGTAACTCTCAGAAGTTGTACTATTAGGAACTGATGTATTCACTCAGAGTGAATGCTTATATTTTCCTGAACACATCACTTAAAATCCTAAAGATTTCTTTGCAGTTCTGAAGTTATTTAATGCACTAGAATTGCCTGTAAATATGAAGCATGTAAGCATGTATAGAATTGTTTCCTTTTTTCCAAATGTTTTTTCTTTTTCTTTTTCTTTTCTTTCTTGTATAATAAATCAGTATTAGCAGTCCTGAACTAGAAGCACTGAGAACCAAACATTTGTTAACAAACATGATAGTCTTAGGTGTGGTCACCTATGTGGAAAACTTTGTTCTGTATTTACTTGACTGTTGTCCTCTTCCCTTGGGTCCCTAATTTATAACTACTTTCACTTGTGTTTTCCTGATAATCCATCATTTTCCAACACCTGTTTTACTGTATTTATGTTTGCAGGAGAGCTGGAGTCTATCCCAACAAACTCTGCATGTAAGGCAGGGAACCATTTGTAGATGAGATGTCAGTTTATCACACAATATACTCACATATACAAACACACACATGCTCATGCACTCACATGCAAATACACACACACACACACACACACACACACACACACACACACACACACACACACATGCACATGCATGCACACGTACACACACATATACATATCCACGCTTGCACACACTTACACATATTCTCTTATGTGCACACATTACAGTTACAGACAATTTAAAGCAGTTTCACTTCACTTACATACATGTTTTTGGATGTGGTGAGTTTTTATCTCTGGGCACACACACCAGTTCAGAGCAAGTCTGTTTAACTTGACTGAATTCTTTAAAAGGCTGGATAAAGTCAATTCAGTCCATACCACCTACTGGACTTTTATAAGGTATCTGACACTATCCTATATGTTGGGATTATTGCCAAATTCTCCCAATTCATTATTAATTCATACATAGTTCACTAGACAGGTAACTGGCTATCCCATAGACCCCATACTTTTACAGTTGGGGACAGAAATGTGTCACCACTGGTGAACTCTTTGGATGTATAGAACTAGTGACAAAGCAACACCCCATTCTAGAGATCTAGAGAAACCAACCACCAACTCTTGAAATCTAGAGATCTAAACATGTACTGCCACATTAACAATGTCAGCTGGAGTGACAGGTACCTAAGCTAAAGTATTTTCCATTTCTGGAAGAAGCTCCCCTTACATATCAAGCAGACTGTTTTCTTAACAACCTTTAAAATCTGTAGGAATGACTGGCTGGGTGAACACAAATTTTTCTCTGTGATATCTGGAGGTAATATCTTTAATGGAGAAACTGTTAATCTCCTTCCAATATTGGGTGACAGTTGATCTTTTTGCTGCTCTCTTTTATTGTAAGCTTATTAAAAACCTATGAACATGTAAATAAGAAAATGCACCACAGAATATGTAGAACTGCAGAGTGTCTGGAGAGTGCTTGGGTATAAAAAATGATGGGGAGCAATCTTCCCTTGCTAGATCTTTCCAACAAAGATGGATAAGTTTAAACACAAACTTTCTCTACTTGTAATAGATCACTGTGCTGATAACCCTCTCTAAATAATTATTAATATTTGTATGATTCTCAATGCAGACTACATTGCGGTATGAAGTTAGTATCTCCCATCACTGTTGCTGGATTCTGCCTACAAGCTCACAAAACCGATCGATGATGCACTTCCTTAGGTGACTCGCTGGAACCTCACCTTAGAAAGGTGTATTATGGTGTTGTGCATCATTTCCATGACACCAACTTTTACAAGCAAGAAGGTAAAGTAAAATGTGGCATAAAATGCTAGTAGCGGAAGTCATTTTTAAAATATTGTACAGCATATATTGTCCTACTGCTGCTTAGACAGTCATAAATTTTAATGGTTTAACAAACATCTTTAAAAATGTGAACAACCTATTTGTACCTACAAGAGCTGAGCCGGAGTACGTAGTATTGCATTTCTGTAGCAGTAAAGTGGATTGTTTCCTGTCCTGTGATTCTCTTGCTGAAAGGGTGTTCAAATAAAACATTTCTAATGATGTTCCCCTAGCTGTGCACTGTACCTTGCTGTTGGAGCGGGAAGTGTGTGACACCTTGTATGCCTTTTCTTAGTTGAGACAAACATACCTGGCTAAAGGTATCATGCTGGTAACTTGATTAGGCACACAACTGTTGATAACTGACTCAGGTTGCTGATTTCACAATAATCAAGCATTGGCTTACCTAAGACAAACTCACAGAGGGGCCTATTGAAGTCCCAGCTTTGTACAAGTCAAGAAAGTACAGTTATGTAAGTTTCATGGGCCCAAAACATTAAATATTAAATGATCAATATAGCTTAATGGTTACCGCAACAGTGGGAATGAATATCTGCAGCTTTCCCTTCTGGAATCCGTGTGGGGTTTAATATAATACCCTCATTCCTGCCCTCTTCTGCAAAATATATTTCTACAGCTTTGAAATCTAACACTTGAAGAAGTATCCAGCAAAACAAGGTTTGCCTATACAAGTAATAAAAAAATAAAAAAAACATGAAACTACCAATACTTGAACAACTTCTAATAAAATATCGCACAAAAACTGTTGTGAATATATTCTATTTTCCCTATAATAAGAATACAAGCAACACTTGAAAATGCCAATTTAAGCATCTGTCACCTATTTCAAAAAATAATTTATCAATTAGTACTTAATAATACAGAAATGTACATGCAATACCAAGTTCTCCTTAGCAAGAAAACTCATCAACAAATCATTTGAAAGAGACGTTTACCTAAACCTTGCAGCAATAACATTAAACTGTTACTCCAAAACATAACTTACTCACTATGAGAAAAACAATTTATTACACTGTGATGTTAAACGTTGTTATTAAGCAGAGGGTCCAGAAGACTACTGATGAGCCTAATACAGTTTCCTAATTGTCCCAATGTACTCTCTGGTTAACTTACTTTCTCATGGTCACAAAGAAGGGAAATGGAGTCTGAGAGACTTAAACCCTTGACTATATAAAGCAACACATTAACAGCTCATGGCCTTAAACCTCTGTGCTAACTGCCAAAGTAAAATGAATCTAATCATCTGCTGTAGAAACAGAACCCACAGCCTCTTGATCTTCAGCATTGTTGGCAAATGTGCTGCTGCTGGGCCATTAATATTACAAAACTCCCCAACCAGGAAGCACGTGGATTTGGACTGGAGACATTACAAAGCTGCCCAAACAGGAGACCCCTGCATTTGAACTGGGGCCTTATTATTTCAGGCAAATGTTTGCTCTATCACTGCGTTATACCCTCTTTATCTTCTTTCCTACCTATGGCCAGTCCCACTGAATAATTCTAACAGACGTGAATGACCCCTTGCAGCTTAACAGCACTAATGTAAAATACTGCCCTTCAGTCCGGGAAGTATAATGAAAACCAAACAGCTACGTGGGGCAACAGACCGTATATCATATGTAACAGAGACCTGACTTAAAGCCTTTGTTTTAGATACAGGTATTGCACAATCAGGCTTTACTAAATTAAAGACAGAGCATACATGTCAACTGAGTAGAAGTCAAAATGGAATTAGAGTGCACACTACCCTCCTTAAAGCTACTTGCCCTTATAGATAGAAAACTGCTTATTACAAAAGTTCTCTTAGGAGAAAGCAAACACTTAAATACTGCATTCGTTTACAGCTTTCCATACTGCTAGACAGCATTTTATACTCATGTGTGGATTGTGTGCCCTCACTCTACAATGAATGATTAATAATAAATTATGCAAACATGGACTGGGCCTCTCTTCCAGACCCTACTGACATACAGGAATGAACCTTTATGATCTTATCCAAATCATCTCTTTGACCAGAATAGACAGGATCTCTCACCCACATCCATTCCCGAACTCATGTCACACGCAGAGTAACAATTTACTTTGGACTGGATTGTCATCATAAATATAAAGGACATTAAACCAGCTGCCATGGTAGCTGCAACCCTAAGTGACCATCCCCCTATGTCCCTAATGGACAATGATCTACTCTAGCTGCCTCATTAAGTGACCATCTCCCTATGTCCCTAATGCAGGAACAATCCACTCTAACTGCATCCTTAACTGACCATCTCCTTATGTCCCTAATGTATGAATGATCACATATTCATAGAATACACTCAGTCAGGATAACACACAACATGGAAAGCTTCTGTTCTAGCACATGCAACAGCCTATTAACTGGTCCCCCATCCACATACAACAGAGCTCCGGTCAAGCAGTAGCACTATTCTGTAAACCATAAAACCACACAATCAAGTCAGGTATGCCAATCAAATGCTTCAGGATCGAAGACAGCCCTGAGTCCTGGCTGGCTATAGCCATCAGATCCCTTATGCATCAGTGCATTTGTACTTAGAAATAAAAGTTTAATTGAACATACATTTAAACTCAATTAAAATAGAGACAGTTATGAAATGCATGCCAAAAGCAAATTAGAGCTACAAAAATGTCTTTTTTGCACAGTTCTTAAACGAAAATGCATACTCTAAACTATTATTTAATGGTGTAAATAAACTCCTGTCTCTGAGCACATCTGCTACACCTTCTTCAACCCCAAACCCAAGACATTCAGAAATCACTGAACTATTAGATATACTTTTATCTGTTGCAGCAGTACAAACAGAAAGAAAAAGATCTGAACATAAGCCATTATTAACACTTAAGCTACAACCTGGAGGAACCTACTTTATGGTCAAACTGTATCCCTTCAAATACTGATAAACTACCTACATAAACCATTGCAAGTCCAATAACTTACTTAATCAACAGAAATATTTAAGAAAAATACCATATATATATATATATATATATATATATATATATATATATATATATATATATATATATGGGTCTTCTTCATAACATTGAAATTTTATAATGTTGAATTTCATAACATTGAGACCAAAACATCTAAATCCTAAAACACTGAGAACCCAAGACATTGAAAACTCAGAACATTGAAAGTGTGCTTCATAACATTGAAAACTACAGTGCATATGTAAATAACATCCTCTCCACCTATAACAACACCTAACTAACAAACACACTTTCTACTACATTTCTGCAGGGGGGCAAGCCCCCCTGCACCCCCTGTAAATTAAATATACCAACTCCAAGATCGCACTACAGTGGAAAAAATTTAATTTCTTAACCTCAGTGTATGTGATGTTAGGAAGTTAACTTTTTTCCACTATAGTGCGATCTTGGAGATGGTATATTTAATTTACGGGGGGGGGTACAGGGGGAGTAAACATAGTAGAAAGTGTGTTTGTTAGGTGTTGTAGGTGGAGCGGATCTTATTTACGTGTGCAATGTAGTTTTAATGTTATGAAGCACACTTTCAATGTTCTGAGTTTTCAATGTTTTCGGTTTTCCGTGTTTTGAATTTTCGATATTATGGTCTCAATGTTATGAAATTTTAATGTTATGAAGTAGACCTATATATATATATATATATATATATATATATATATATATATATATATACACACACTGCAACAGTCGTTCATCTCTACAAAGGAGGCCCCCTCGCGATATAGTGTTTTGTTTCATAACAATACAACCATTAATGTCAAGAATATTTTGAAAATGTCATGAATGTAAGCCACAATAACCTGACTGAAATAGACAACATGGATTTGGCCAGATTTATTTATTTATTTTATTGCGATTTAAATTTGTTAACCAATGTAAAGCACTGATCGCAATGGACTGTTTTCTGACTCAGACTAGTAGCGATAACCAAGATGCGAAGGTAAGAGAAGAATCAATCGAATATTTAACAAACGATAACGATCCGTGAGGAACCAGTAAAGATAATGAACTGGTCATCTACTACTGCAACTAGAAATTACATACATCAGTTCTGATACAACTCGTAACCAGCTCGTGATAACATATTTACAGTATATGCAATAACAAATGCGCACTATGTACAACTAGATTTAATGTTGTCTAGGAGAGTGAGATTTTAATACACAACATGTCTTAAATGGACAGGCTCAAAACCCTGCCAATATACTCTGTATCTTACAGACGGCTAAGATATGACCATGTCTGGGGTATAAGACATCCTCCGACCCTTTACTGGTGGATTTAGTGCACATTAGCAAGCCAAATGGCATCAGAAATACTCAGTCTAAAGAGCTAAATATCTTCTGCAACATCAGCAGAATGGTTTGGAGGGGCAGGTGTATCTCGCAAAAGATAATTACCATAAAATACTTACAGTATATCTTGACCCTTAACTAAAACTCAGTAAAATGTCAAAGATATTATAAAAATTCAACCAACAGTTTGGCTAAGTCAATAGAATTAACTACTACCTAAATGGCACCTGTTAAAAAAATCTTAACAGTGAAACTGCTTTATGGGTCCATTTAAGTCACACATCAGCTATAACTATAGCATAGCCCCCAAATCTGAATCTGCATATAATAAAATAGCAAATGTTGCTTCTCACCTAAGAAGCAGCGAACATTACTGTAATGTGAGAAAAACAGGCTGACACAAACTGAAGAATAAATTAAAATGAGACCATCTATTGTTTTTCTGACAAAATAATGCATAACCCGTTGTTTCTGTCTGTGATTGCTTATAAAAAACTAGAAAGGCAAATGAGAATATAGGATATCAGACTAACTATAAATAAATAAATCAATAAAGTCATACAATATAAGGTACCAGTGTATTCGCCAGCTTGTTGTCTGTTTCATGGAATAAGCTGCCAGATATCCTAAGAGACGAACCTTTACACAACAACCTCAAAGCAAACCTAAAACAGGATCGCATGACCCTGCAACACTGCAGCTGCTACTGTCAGACAAAACCAGCTCGCCTAATACACTAAAACATCACTATAACTAGTTATAAAAAGGCACTGCATCATTATGACCTTATTTACCTAAAACTTGACTTACTCTGTTATGTCAATACCCCTGATCAGTCATATGCTCCCCATCTCAAATTAAAACTGATTTTCTACACACCCTCTCTATATTATGCACCAGTAAATCTGAAAACATTGATCTATTCTTACACAACTAACAGCCTCTAAGCACACTCTTTATCTGCACATCCAAAGAAAGTTTTCAACATTCATTCATTCATTTATTCATTCATTTATTCATTCTCTAATACCTTCATTATCTTACTTATGATCATGGGAGACCCAGAGTCTATGCCAGCAGGCAGTGAGTGCTTGATAGGATGCCTGTTCATTACAAGCCTCACACACACACACACACACACACACACACACACACACACACACACACACACACACACACACACATAAACACTCATATACACACACACACACTTGCGCACACACATACAGATACACACACATACACACACACGCACACACACACACACACACACACACACGTGTGCACAATGAATTATCTTTCCTTATTAATTTCTCTTTTAACTACCAATTTCATCTTTTCTATCTTGATCGTCAGCACCAGATTCCTAAGTAACAACTGTAACAGAACTTTGGCTTTAATACAGCCATTTGAAATTAGATATTAGATTACACTTCCTTATATTTTGTCAACAGCACTCAAAACAGATATTGCAACACACATTTTAAAAATGTTTTCATTGCATACACTTCAAGACATGCTTGTTAAGAGGTTATCTGGAAACTCTAGGGAACTACTTTGAACTTGTATGAAGTCTGTATGGTAACATTTCTTAAATTTCAGTCACACCAGTTGTTATTTTATGTCATATTTTATCACATAATTTCAAAAATGCAAATGGTGCAAATGATTTTATGTCTGAATCTCACACGGAATGACATTAACCTAATTACCAGTCCCCTACCTTTCTACTGCACATAAAATACTTTTTTAGTTTTCTGTTAATGCAGCACAGCAGCACAGCAGATAGCATTGTTACCTCACAGCGATAGGTTTCCCGGTTTGATTCTTGGCTGGGGTGCCTCCTGTGTGGAGTCTGCATCTACTCCCTGTATTTGTGTGGGTTTCTTCTGGGTGCTCCAGTTTCCCCCACATTACAAAGACATGCAGTAGGTGGATTGGACACTCAGAATTGGCCCTAGGTGTGAATGTGAGTGCGTGGTTTGGAAGAACTACCACAGCAGGGCTAGTCATCTAGTGGTGTAAAACTAGGACTTAGATTATTGTCAGTGTTGAAGTGACATCCCGACCCCATTGAAAAAAAGGGGTTATGGATGGATTGCATTTTTGTCATGATTTCAAACACAGTGCACATTTGCACTGTTATTTTTTATGGTTTCATTATTTATGTTAAAAAGGTTTTGCTTATGGCATTTACTGGTGAGAGTGGGATGTGTATGTTGAAATATGTAAATACACAAAAAAGAAGAGCCTCTCAGCTTGGAAATGAACATTTATGGCAAGGATTATCATCATAATTAACTATTAATGTGTGTAATTATACAAGTAGTTTATCCATTTACTTTTATTTACGCCTTCCTAGTAAGTGAAATTGCTATAGGACCCCTTTCAACCACAAACCTGAGTAAATCCAGACAAAACTCATTAAAGCCTAGTGACACCTCCAGATATTTCTGTAGTTGTAGCCTACTAATGCCTGAAGGCATCTAATATTGCCTATTTGTATATGCATTAATAATTCCAAAACCATGTCACACACAGGTTATTGAAACAGTCCATCTTAGAGCTCACATGATGTGCAATACAAATACACATACTTGGTCTCAGTCTCATGTAGCTAAACAGATATTAAATGTTGTTCATATAATATTTATACATTAATTAATATTTCATATTACTCTAAATATCTTAATTAAATGAGACAGCTGCAGCTCGCTTAGCCTATATAAAAGCTCTTAGAAGGATAACAAAAAGCTGCTGATTGTGTGTGTGCAACTTGAAAGGTTACTGCGATACTGTAACTTATTTACAAAATATTGCAACATTAATATTTACTGGTTTACTGTGGCTTAATAAAATCCAGTTTAAGTTCTAGAACCTAGTAAACACGACCACCATATAAATTTGTTTGTGCTGAAGAGTTTGCCATTTACACTTTTTAGTAAGCCATATGTCTTCCAGAAATGAACATTGCTTTGGAATGTCCGGACAGAAGCATAAACTGTAGCAACTATTTATTACAATATTAAGGGCTTTTGTCAGTGGGACAGCTGACTTCTTCAGAATAAAAACACATCCACAGCTCAGTCCTTAAATACAATCTAGTTAATGCCACATGACCAAGCTAATTACAACTAATTACACTTTTAAAAACTCCTTAATAACCAATATATATATATATATATAATATATATATATATATATATATATAGGTTCATAGGAGTATGACATGGCTCCAGCTTGAGCCAGTTTGCAACCCATCTAGTGACATAGGGGTTTATATTTAAGCTGGTGAGCTTATCTATAATGCCCGAGTGGGGTATGGGGTATATATATATATATATATATATATATATATATATATATATATATATATATTCACTGACAAAAAACAGGTGCTCAGTGAAATGTGTGCTCGGGCTAAATACACACCACGCTCCCCAACGACCAGCACCAACCAGCATGCAAACACTCAAAATGAGTGTATATCAACTATAAATGGTATCTTCATTGCTTTATTTATAGACATTGAGACCACTCCAGTGCATCAGCCAAAAGATGCTCACTATTTCATTTATGAATATATGTGTAGCATCAAAAAAAATAGCTCCCAGTGCTCACTTAACACCAGCTAGATGTAACATATGCCCTCACTAGTGGGACATCCAGGCTTGTGTACTAATGTCCAAGCTTCTATTATGCATTCATTAAGTGTTGCCAGGGCTTTAAATAAGAGCTAAAATAACTGTAAACGAATTAAACAAAATACTATACAAAAAATTAAACTACCTAATCATATAACGAATATGGAATACTAAGTGTAAATCTTAATCTAAGTAATAATGTGCTATTACCTACAAATAATAGCACACCATAGTAAACTATTATGTAGATGTTACCAAAAATTATTCTTAAAGTCAAGAACAAGGTCATTATCATCTAATCTAAAAAGGATGAATTACAGGGTACTGTCCGAGAGGTATGAATATTAACCTCTGTTATATTTACAAATATAACTGCTTATTATAGAACCATAAATGTTCCTTATACAGAAGGCTGTAACCAGTATATTGTGCTAATACCTTACCTATGCATACACTTTACTGTTATCAGAGAAAAACTTTTGTATCATACATACTTTTTTATACTGGTCATACTGCCATGATATTCTTATCAGCATGTTATGAAATGTAGTGCAGGTTGATGTTCAACACGACCCATAAAGAAATATGTTAATTAGGGTCCTACAATAAGCCACCTAAAAATAAAGTCGTGAGAGCATAATCATTGTCTAACTAGCTAAAGCCACTAACAATTCACCACAATTTATTTGATGGTATAAAACTTCTAGCATCAAAGGCCTTGCCACCCACAGCCGATATTCATCTCTGCCATAGAAAACAAACAAATAAGGCCCTTTAAAGTCATTCCAAAGTTAAGTGCACTTCACCAAACCCGTACAACATTAATTAAATAGCCATAAATGCTAATAGCTCACACGTGCATACACTTTACTGTTGTTAAGAAAAAACATTGATATCAAACATGTTTTTTTTATACTAGTCATACAAAATAAAGTAATAATGTCTTTACATATTGTCCATATTGTTGTTAGCATATTGTAAAGTTCTTATGCGGACTGGTGTACAACAAGGCCTCTTCGCCATCATTTTTCTGATGGTAAAAAACTTGTATCATTGATGGTATTGATCTCTGCCGTAGAAAACAAGAAAATAAGGCCCTTTAAAGCCTTTCCAAGTTTAAATGTACTTCATCAAGCCTGTACAGCCTTAATTTAGTGAACGTAAATGGCCGTCAACAACTGTAGCCGATCTTCATCTCTGCCACGAACACTATATGTATACACTGCTGTAAAACTGGTGTTAACTTCATCAATGAGAGAAAAAAATTCTTGCCGCAATATAAAGGAGCACCAATACACTGTCACAGTACCTAATTACACCACTGGCCTTCAACCGCTTAGCCGATCTTCATCTCTGCCATGAAAACACTATATAATGTTCCCTCTGGCGTCACTCTGTTGTAAAATACAGAAATATAATACACTTGCCCAAATGTTGCAGTGCACAAAAAAAAACACAAACACAGTACCTGTTTCACCCCACAAGCCTCTGAAATGCTTTAAAAAGTTTTCAAACATACAGCACTTAGGACTCAAGATCCCACTTGAGGCCTCGATTACGAAACAAACAAACCATTGTCATCAAAAAACTGAAGCATGGAACAAATCTGGCATTCCCCTTCAGTAAATCAAATATTGTGACCGATACTACCTCCTCCTTCAGTTGAATGCACAATGTCGGTCTCAATGTCTACCATCAAGCAATAATCCACATGTTAGTCCCTTGTTAGGGATTATAACACCAGCACGCTGTACACCATATCTTCACTGACAAAAAACAGGTGCTCGGTGAAATGTGTGCTCGGACTGAATACACACCACGCTCCCCAACGTCCAGCACCAACCAGCATACAAACACCCAAAATGAGTGTTTATCAACTATAAATTATATTTTCATTGCTTTATTTATAGACATTGAGACCACTCCAGTGCATCAGTGCATCAGCCAAAAGATGCTCACTATTTCATTTATGAATATATGTGTAGCATCAAAAAAACACATAATAGTTTACTATGGTGTGGTATTATTGGTAGGTAATAGCACATTGTTATTTAGATTAAGATTTACACTTAGTATTACATATTCATTATATGATTGGGTAATTTAATTTTTGTGTAGTATTTTGTTTAATTTGTTTACAGCTATTTTAGCTCTTATTTAAAGCCCTGGCAACATTTAATGAATGTATAATAGAAGCTTGGACATTAGTACACAAGCCTGGATGTCCCACTAGTGAGGGCATATGTTACATCTAGCTGGTGTTAAGTGAGCACTGGGAGCTATTTCTTTTGATGCTACACATATATTCATAAATGAAATAGTGAGCATCTTTTGGCTGATGCACTGGAGTGGTCTCAATGTTTATAAATAAAGCAATGAAGATACCATTTATAGCTGATATACACTCATTTTGGGTGTTTGTATGCTGGATGGTGCTGGACGTTGGGGAGCATTGTATATATATATATATATATATATATATACATAGCGTTTATATTACCTCATTGAAATTTTACTTCATCGAAGCAATAAATGTCAAACGCAATTGATCGATGCAGTAAAATATCGAACGGGTATAATAAAACAAAAAAACAACAAAAAAAATGAAAGGGTGTAGGGAGGGGGGCAAGCCGCCCTGCACCCCCCACACCCCCACTACTTAAATATACCAACTCCAAGACTGCACTACATTGAGGTAAATGGAAATCTCCCCCATGGAGATTTCCATTTACCTGGCCGATATTCTTCACTTTCGATATTGTCTTGCCAACAATATCAGATTCGATATTGTCAGCTTGCGACAATACAATATAGACCCTATATATATATATATATATATATATATATATATATATATATATATATATGTGTGTGTGTGTGTGTGTGTGTGTGTGTGTGTGTGTCTGTGCACAAACACCTTTTAATTGTACACTCAAACTGTAAATACAAAAATACATTTTTTTAAAAAGGTAGTTCTCTACTTCTAAGAAGTCTATCACAAAATAGAAAAATGAAAAAAATAAAAAACTAACAGAACAAAATCTTTTTACATTGTGTAACCAACAACTTTTTATTATTATTACAGAAGGTGTTATAGCACCACTTCTGCCTTAAGTTTTAAAACACTGCTAATAGTTACATTTTCATTAAGGCCTGGGGGTATTACAACATTACACCTCTATTGCCACTTTAGTTTTTTTATACTCTAAATAAAAATCAACTGGCTCACCTCTCAGTCCTAGATCAACCTTGTCAATGGCCAGATATTTAAATTTATGTGTAGGAAAACCTTTTACGTTTCGCTAGGTATTTCTATCATCTCCTTTGGATAGATCATAATGATGTCGATATATCCTTTTCCTTAATTTTCCTTTTGTCTTGCCAATGTAAAAACATTTGCAGTCCTGACATTTGGCAAGATACACTATTCCCGTACTATGGCAATTATACCTATATGTAAGCTGAATGGTACTCCAATTCTGGACTATCACCTCAGTTCCCTCTGATACAAATTTACATTGAGAACATGGTCCACATTTACTCATACACCCACTTTGACCCCCAACTGATGGTCTCTCATTAATAGTCTTAAAATATAGGTCCTTCTTGTAGACAATGACAGGTTTTGGCCCTACCTAGCTAATGCAGTCTAAATATACCTTGAAAATATTTCAGTTGTGGTTAATAATGTCCCTAGTACCCTGAAAATGTAAATTATATGGTATAATCAGAGCTCTTTGAAACTCACTACAGTCACCCTATGAAGGAAAAAATATTTTCCACAATAGTTTCCAATTCAGCACTCAATAGGAGTTGAAAATGCCCCTCTTGTCTCTTTCTCTTAACCTCATTGAAAATATTGTCTAAAAAGGGGGCTGGATAGCCTCTACTTACCAACATTGCCCTTAAAGTGGAGCATTCATTCTGAAACATATTGTTATTACTCACCACATGGGGCCATCCTCACATATTGCCCCTTGACCAAGGATTTCTTTTGATGAAAGGGGTGGCAACTATCAAAATTGAGTAAGGAATTAGAGTAAGTAGGTTTTCTGTACAATTTTGAATCAAACTTCTTTTGAATTCTATCCTTAACTACAGTAACATCCAAATAATGGACTCTGTCCTCCTCGACCTCCATCATAAATTTTAAAGAATAGGTACGAGCATTTAAATATTGGAAAACTGGTCAAGCCTTTCTCTACTGGTGGTCCAAAAAATTATAATGTCATCCAAAAAGCAACCATATAGTGACCAACTCTTTGAGAATTCAGAATTAAGCACCACCTGGTTCTCTTACTGTGCTAGTATTGTTTTGGCAAATACGGGGGCAGAAATGGTCTCCATTACTGTATTGTGCTCTATCATACTGTACTGCATTTTGCTGTATCATTCTGTACTGTATTGTGCTATGTCATACTGCACTGTATTGTGCTTTATCATACTGTATGGTACTGTATTACGCTGTATCATGCTGTACTGTATTGTGCTGTATCATGCTGCACTGCATAGTGTTGTATAATACTGTTCTCTTGTGCTGTATCATACTGTACTGTTTTGTGCTGTATCATACTGTACTGTATTGTGCTGTGTCATACTGCAGTGTATTGTGCTGTATCATAATGTACTGTAGAGTATTGCACTGTATCATGCTGTACTGCATTGTGCTGTATCATACTGCACTGCATTGTGTTGTATCATACTGTACTGTATTGTGCTGTATCATACTGTATTGTGTTGTGCTGTATCATACTGTACTGTATTATGTTATATTGTACTGTGCTGTATCATACTTCACTGCATTGTGCTGTATCATACTGTACTGTATTGTGATGTATTATACTGTACTGTGTTGCATGATACTCTACTGTATTGTGCTGTATGACACTGCACTGTATGGTGCTGTATCATACTCTACTGTAATGTGCTGTATTATGCTGCACTGTATTGTGCTGTATTATACTGCACTGCACGGTGCTCTATCATAATGCACTAAATTATGCTACATCATACTACACTGCACGGAGCTGTATCACACTGCACTGCATTATGCTGCATCATATTGCACTGTATGGTGCAGCATCATACTGCACCACATTGTGCTGCATCATATTGTGCTGTACAATGCTGTGTCATACTGCACTGTATTGTGCTGTATCATACTGTACTTTATTGTACTATGTCATGCTGTACTGTATTGTGATGTATCATACTGCACTGCATTGTGCTGTATCATAGTGCACTGTATTGTGCTATATCATGCTGTACTGTATTGTGCTGTATCATACTGCACTGTACAACGCTGTGTCATACTGCAATGTATTTGCTGTAATATTGTGTAGTGTATTGTGCTGGATCATGCTGTATTGTATTGTACTGTATAATATTGTACAGCATTGTGTTGTATTATACTGTACTGTATTATGCTGTATCATGCTGTACAGTATTGTTCTGTATCATGCTGTACCATATTGTGTTGTATAATACTGTACTGTATTGTGCTGTATTACACCATACTGTGATGTGTTTTATTATAATGTACTGTATTATGCTGTATTATATTGTACAGCATTGTGCTGTGTTATACTGTACTTTATTGTGCTGTATCATGCTGTACTGTATTGTTCTGTATCATGCTGTACCATATTGTGTTGTATACTACTGTAATGTAATGTGCTGTATTATACCACACTGAATTGTGCTGTCTCATATTGTACTGTATTGTGCTGTATCATACTGTACTGTATTGTGCTGTATTATGCTGTACTGTATTGTGCTGCATCATGCAGTACCATATTGTGCTGTATAATACTGCACTGTAATGTGCTGTATTACACCGTACTGTAATGTGTTGCATTATAAAGTATTGCAGTATGCCATATCTTACTGTATTGTGCTGTATCATGCTGTACTGTATTGTGCTGCATCATACTGCACAGCATTGTGCTGTGTCATACGGCACTGTATTGTGTTGTATCATACTGTACTGTATTATGCTGTATCATACTGCACTGTACTATGCTGTGTCATACTGCACTGTGTTGTGCTATAGCATACTGTACTGTATTGTGATGCATCATACTGCACTGCATTGTGTTGTAGTATGCTGTGCTGTATTGGGGTCTATATTCTAAATGCGAACACTTAGTTTGTTGAATACGGCAAGATCGATACCTATTAAGCGAGCTGTGAGTACACTGAATGCCGGAAACCTCGAAATTCAAAATCCCAATTCGGCATAGTTGGCCCTTCTGCAGTATAGCTCCATAAGGTAAGTGTGTGATAGTTACAGACCTTAGGGTTAGGGTGCGGGTTAAGGTAAGTGCATAGATAGTAATGTATGTAACGGTTAGAAGTAGGGTTTTGTTAAGTGTATTTGTGTGGATTATTTATTTTGTTTGGGTATAGCTTATTAAGGTAAGTGTGCAATAGTTATGGACCTTAAGGGTTAGGGTGTGGGTTAAGGTAAGTGCATAGATAGTAATGTATGTAAGGGTTAGTGTAGGGTTAGAAGTAGGGTTTAAGTTAGTGCATGCGTGTGGTTTATTTATTTTGTTTGGGTGGGTAGTATGTAGCGAGCGGTGTAGGGGGAAGTATGCTTTATTGTCGTCACTGGGTGGAACGGTGTTGGCCAAACAAAACAATTTGGTCATCTGTATTTCGCGTTTTGAGGTTTCAGTGAATTGTGCATTCGCTTAATAGGTATCGATCATGCTGTATTCGACAACCTAAGGATTCACGCTTATAATATAGACCCGCTGTATTGTGCTGTATAATGCTTTACTGCATTGTGTTGTATCATACTGTGCTGTATTGTGCTATATCATGCTGTACTGTATTGTGTTGTATCATACTGCACTGTACTGTGCAATATCATACTGCACTGCATTGTGCTGCATCATACTACACTGTACTATGCTGTGTCATACTACACTGTACTGTGCCATATCATGCTGTACTGTATTGTGTTGCATCATACTGCACTGTATTGTGCTGTATCGTACTGCACTGTATTGTGCTATATCATGCTGTACTCTATTGTGCTGTATCATACTGCACTGTACTAAGGTGTGTGATACTAGAATGTATTTGCTGTATCACAGTGTACTGTATTGTGCTGTAGCAAGCTGTACTGTATTGCGCTGTATCATATTGCACAATATTGTGTTGTATTATACTGTACTGTCTTGTGCTGTATCATGCTGTACTGCATTGTGCTGTATGATGCTGTACCATATTGTGTAATTCTGTACAGTATTGTGCTGTATTATATCATACTGTAATGTGTTTTATTATAACGTACTGTATTATGCTGTATCATACTGTACTATAGTGTGCTGTATCATGCTGTACTGTATTGTGCTGTATCATGCTGTACCGTATTGTTCTGTATCTTTCTGTAGTGTAATGTGTTGTATTATACCGTACAGAATTGTGCTGTCTCATACTGTACTGCATTGTGTTGTATCATACTATACTGTATTGTGCTTTATTATGCTGTACTGTATTTTGCTGTATCATGCTGTACCATATTGTGCTGTATAATACTGTACTGTAATGTGCTGTATTATACTGTAGTGTAATGCATTGTATTATTAAGTACTGTAGTATGCTGCATCATACTGTACTGTATTGTGCTGTATCATGCTGCACTGTATTGTGTTTTATCATACTGCTCTTCTTTGTGCTCCATCATACTGTACTGCATTGTGCTGTATCATGCAGTACTGTATTGTGCTGTATCATACTGCACTGCATTATGCTGTGTCATACTGCACTGTATTGTACTTTATCACACTGCACTGCATTGTGCTGTATCATACTGTGCTGTATTGTACTGTAATATGTGTACTGGATTGTCCTTCATCATACTGTACTGTATTGTGTTATAGTATACTGTACTGTGCTGTATCATACTGCACTACATTGTACTGTATCACACTGCACTGCATTGTGCTGTATCATACTGTGCTGTATTGTACTGTAATATGTGTACTGGATTGTCCTTCATCATACTGTACTGTATTGTGTTATAGTATACTGTACTGTGCTGTATCATACTGCACTACATTGTGCTGTATCATACTGTACTGTATTGTGATGTATTATACTGTCTGCCTTTCACAAACCCAGTTTGGGTTTGTGAAAGTCAGATCATGCCTCCTGAACCTGATCGACTTCTTTGAGGCAGTCACCAAAGCCGTAGATGAGGGTAAAGTGGTTCACACAGCCTATCTTGACCTCGCCAAGGCTTTCGACACCATCCCCCATTCTGGAATTATAGCTAAACTCAATAAACTAGGCATAAATCTCTACATCACAAGATGGGTTGCCAACTGGCTCACTGACAGAACCCACACTGTAAAAGTTGCAGACTCCAAATCTGACCTCAAACCAGTGACAAGTGGAGTATCACAGGGTTCCGTCCTGGGACTGCTCCTATTTGGTATCTACTTCTCTGAAGTACAGGCTAACACAGAAGCCACTGGCTAATGAAGTTTGCAGATGACTGCAAACTAGGAGCCATAGTCAAGTCCCCAAATGATGTGAACATCCTACAGAAGGGACTCACTGAGACAGATGCCTGGTATCAGAGCCATGGCCTCAAGCTCAATGCCAAAAAGTGCAGTGTCATCCCCTTTGGTAAAAACTCCGTACCCATGAACTACCACATAGGCAGCAATCTACTTAACACTGAATGCGTGATAAGAGACCTTGGGACCCAGGTGGACAGTAGTCTCTCCTTTGATAGTCACATCACCACAGTAGTCAGGAAGTCCTTCTACGTGGCACACCTCATCATAAAAGGTTTCTCATTCAGGAAAAAAGAGGTTATCGTTACCCTCCACTCATCACTCATTAGATCCATTATAGAGTACAATGCCCCTTTTGGAATGTACTTCACAAGATATCTGCAGCAGCTGGAAAGGCCACAGAAGTACCTCACAAAGAGGATTACTGGACTCAAACAAATGCCCTACACTGACCGCCTCAAAAAACTCCAGCTTTACTCCATAGCATATCGCCTACTCAGAGGTGATCTCTGCTTAACATATAAAGCTATGTCAAACCCAGAGCTGTTGGACATGCTACACCTAAAGAAATCCCAATCCCTCCGAGCTACATGCTCTAGGGACCTAAACCTTGTCACCACAATAAACAGGACATGCTGGAGGGATAGATTCCTATCCCAGAGACTTCCCATACTCTGGAACAGGCTACCCATCTATGTCAAGCAAAGTTCTTCATTAGCATTCTTCAAGAAAAATCTTGATGAGTGGATGGGAAATAGGAAATACACCATGGGGATCACTTCTGTGTCTCTGCTCATCAGTGGCACAGGAAAATAACTTTCTTGGGTGGTGTAAGCCAGGGAACCTTGTTGGCTAGGCTTGCGTAGGCCCTTGGACCGATAGCCTAGTACCTACCTATGAACCTATGAACCTGTGTTGTATGATACTGAACTCTATTGTGCTGTATCATACTGTACTGTAATATGCTGTATTATACTGTACTGAATTGTGCTGCATCATACTGTACTGTAGTGTGTTGTATTATGCTGTACTGTGATGTATCATGCTGTACTGTATTTTGCTATATCATACTGCACTGCATTGTGCTGTGTCATACTGTACTCTATTGTGCTGTATCATGCTCTACTGTATTGTGCTGTATCATACTGTACTGCATTGTCCTGTATCATACTGTACTGCATTATGCTGTATCATATTGTACAGTATTGCAGTGCATTATACTGTACTGTATTTGCTGTATTATGCTGTACTGTATTGTGCTGTATCATACTGCACTGTACTATGCTGTCATACTGCACTGTACTGTGCTGTATCATACTGTACTGTATTCTGCTGTATTATACTGTACTGTGTTTTATCATACTGCACTGTATTGTGCTGTATCATACTGTACTGTACTGTATCATGCTGTATCATGCTGTACTGTATTGTGTTGTATCATATTGCACTGCATTGTGCTGCATCATACTGTGCTGTATTGTGCTATATCATGCTGTACTGTATTATGCTGTATCGTACTGAACTGTACAAAGCTGTGTCATACTGCAATGTATTTGCTGCATCATAATGTACTGTATTGTGCTGTATCATGCTGTACTGTATTGTGCTGTATCATACTGCACAGCATTGTGTTGCATTATACTATTCTGTCTTGCACTGTATCATGCTGTACTGCATTGTGCTGTATCTTGCTGTAACATATTGTGTGTAATACTGTACAGTATTGTGCTGTATTATACCATACAGTAATGTGTTTTATTATAACATACTATATTATACTGTATCATATTGTACTGTATTGTACTGTATTGTGCTGTATCATCCTGTACCATATTGTGCTGTATCTTTCTGTAACATATTGTGTTGTGTAATACTGTACAGTATTGTGCTGTATTATACCATACTGTAATGTGTTTTATTATAACGTACTATATTATACTGTATCATACTGTACTGTATTGTACTGTATCATGCTGTACTGTATTGTGCGGTATCATGCTGTACCGTATTGTGCTGTATCTTTCTGTACTGTAATGTGCTGTATTACACTGTACTGAGTTTTGCTGTCTCATACTATACTGTATTGTGCTGTATCATACTGTACTGTATTGTGCTGTATTATGCTGTACTGTATTGTGCTGTATTATGCTGTACCATATTGTGCTGTATACTACTGCACTGTAATGTGCTGTATTATACCATACTGTAATGTGTTGTATTATAAAGTACTGTAGTATGCTGTATGATACTGTATTGTATTGGGCTGTATCATGCTGTACTGTATGTGTTATATCATACTGCTCTTCTTTGTGCTGCATCATACTGTATTGTATTGGGCTGTATCATGCTGTACCATATTGTGCTGTATAATACTGTAGTGTAATGTGCTGTATTATACCATACTGTAATGTGTTGTATTATAAAGTACTGTAGTATGCTGTATCATACTGTACTGTATTGTGTTGTACTGTATTGTGCTGTATCATACTGTACTGTATTATACTGTGTCATACTGCACTGTATTGTATTGTATCAAACTGCACTGCATTGTGCTGTATTTTACTGTGCTGTATTGTGCTGTATCATGCTGTACTGTATTGTGCTGTATCATGCTGTACTGTATTTTGCAGCATCATACTGCACTGCATTGTGCTGTATCATACTGTTCTTTATTGTGCTGTATCATGCTGTACCGTATTGTGCTGTATCATACTGTTCTGTAATGTGGTATTTTATACAGTACTGTAGTGTGCTATATCATACTGTACTGCATTTTGCTGTATCATGTTGTACTGTATTGTGCTGTGTCATACTGCAGTGTATTGGGTTGTATCATACTGTACTGTACTGCATTGCACTGCATCATGGTGTATTGTGCTGTATCATGCTGCACTGCATAATGTGTTGTATTATAAAGTACTGTAGTATGCTGTATCATACTGTACTGTATTGTGTTGTACTGTATTGTGCTGTATCATACTGTACTGTATTATACTGTGTCATACTGCACTGTATTGTATTGTATCAAACTGCACTGCATTGTGCTGTATTTTACTGTGCTGTATTGTGCTGTATCATGCTGTACTGTATTGTGCTGTATCATGCTGTACTGTATTTTGCAGCATCATACTGCACTGCATTGTGCTGTATCATACTGTTCTTTATTGTGCTGTATCATGCTGTACCGTATTGTGCTGTATCATACTGTTCTGTAATGTGGTATTTTATACAGTACTGTAGTGTGCTCTATCATACTGTACTGCATTTTGCTGTATCATGCTGTACTGTATTATGCTGTATCATACTGTACTGTATTGTGTTGTATTAAACTGTACTGTGCTGTATCATACTCCACTGTAATGTGCTGTATCATACTGCACTGCATTGTGCTGTATCATACTGTACTGTATTGTGCTGTATCATGCTGTATTGTATTGTGCTGTATCATACTGCACTGTATTGTACTGTATCTCACTACACTGCATTGTGCTGTATCATACTGTAATGTATTGTGCTGTATCATGTGTATTATATTGTGCTGTATCATGCTGTACTGTATTGTGTTGCATCATACTGTACTGTATTGTGCTGTATCATGCTGTACTGTATTGTGCTGTATCATGCTGTACCGTATTGTGCTGTATCATACTTTACTGTAATGTGCTCTATATACCGTGCAGTATTTTGCTATATCATGCTGTACTATAATGTACTGTATTATACTGTACAGTATTTTGCTGTATCATACTACACTGTATTGTCCTGCCTTTTACCGTACTGAATTGTGCTGTATCATACTGCACTGTATTGTGATGCATGCCTCTCAACCTCCAGGTTAGAGAATCAGGGACAAAAGATCTTAAAATCTGGGACAATCAGGGACATCTAATCAACATAATATATGCATATGCGAATTACCACATTAATGGACATGCCCACACATGTTCAGCTACATAAAGACAGAACACCATTTTAAATAAGTTATAAAGGAATTCTATATATACACAGACTCAGTATGAGATTATTCTTATTTTCAGAGAGCCGCATAAAATTCAAATGGAAAAGAAATACAAATAAATAAAAATAAAAGTAATACACGCCCACCCATCCTCACACTTAAGAAAGCTGATTTTAAGACAAGTGCTTAAACATTTTTCAAAACACAGATAATATGGAAACAATACACACAAGAAGACAAATCTCTCAACATGTTAGCACAAAAACTTTGTACAAAGCATAAAATAATAAGGTGGACAAAGGCACAAACATTACAGACAGATTTTCAATATTGCTCCTACAAACTTGCTATAATAACAGGATATGTGTAAGAATATATTTTTGAAAGATTCCACAGTCTGAAACTGAAATCTCTGTTATTATTTAATGGCTTCAGTCTATGATTTCCCAGGGAACAACACATTTTGTGAGAGCAATCCAAACATATGAGGCAAAAGTCATGGATTATACCTCTCAACCTGTTAGCACAAGAACTCTGCACAAACATAAAATAATGTGGGGGGATAAAAGCCCGACCATCAAGGGCAGATTTTAAATATTGCTCCTATAAACTTAGAAAAATACTAGAATAACAGTGTACATGTTAGAATATATTTTCTAAAAAATACCAAATCCTGAAACTCAAATATCTGTCATTATTTAGTAATTTCAGTCAGAGATTTCCCAGAAGATAGCACATTTTATGAAGAACACCCCCAAAATAGGAGGCAAATACCGCTCAACCTGTTAGCATAAGAAATCTGGATAAAGCATTAAATAATTGGGGGGGGGGGGGCAAAGGTCCAAACATTTGGGACAGATTTTAAATATTCCTCCTATAAACTTAAAATAATGTTATAATAACAGGGTATGTATTACCATGCATTTCATGAAGAAAATCAAGGTCTAAAACTCAAATGTTTGTCATGACTGGTTAACTTCAGTCAGTGGTTTGCCAAGGACATATTTTAAATATTGCCTAGAATTATAGAAAAATGCTAGAATATCAGGATATGTGCTAAAGACCTGCATATCTTACATAAAATACATTTAACTCAAGGGTTAGCCATTTATCAGAAAACATTAACTTACCAGTCAGAAGAAGGTTAGCACAACAGAAAGACTTAAAATAAAATTTCAAAACTCTAGTCCCGAAGAATGGCGGCAAAACTCAGACCTAATGTGCACAAATACTCCAGTAACTTGGTGTGATACAGCTCACTTCCAAAAGGAGAAAAATGGTCCACATTCCCTTGAGTAGGTGATTCAGCAATAATGAAACCTGTGTCCCAAGTTCTTCTTCTTCTTCTTTATACCTGGTAGCTTCAAGCTTTGCAAAGTCCTCACCATGATGGCAAGATGATAAGTTCATTCACTGAATAACCGTTCTTCAAAACTAAGGCTCCTCTATTTGTAATGATTATATGTGGACTAGCGGACCTAACTGAAGACCAAAACACATCAGGTCCATGTTTCCAAATGTAAGCAACAGGAAGTTATGAAAGAAACAGCAAAAATGGCAAGCAGCATGCAAATGAGATACAGTAAAGTGATGCTCTGATTGGCTAAGACACCTACAGCCAGACCAGAGATCGCTTTACTGCAAATATGGGGGGAAGAAGCACCCAAATTGGACAATCAGGGGATTAAGCTTATTTAAGCTTAAAAACAGGAGGTTCCATGGAATTTGGGATGATTGAGAGCTGTGTTGTACTGTATCATGCTGTACTGTATTGTGCTGTTTCATACTGTACTGTAAAGTGCTGTAATATACCGTACAGTATTTTGCTGTATCATGCTGTACTGTATTGTGCTGTATCAAACTGTATTGTACTGTAGTGTATTGTGCTGTATCATGATGTACTGTATTGTGCTGCATCATACTGCACTTCATTGTGTTGTATCATACTGTACTGTATTGTGCTGCATTATACTGTACTGTTTTGTGCTGTATCATACTGTACTGTATTGTGTTGTATTGTACTGTACTGTGCTGTATCACACAGTACAGCATTGTGCTGTATCATACTGTACTGTATTTGCTCTGTTATGCTGTACTGTGTTGTATGACACTGTAGTGTGGTGTGCTGTATCATACTGTACTGTATTGTATTGTATCATACTGTACTGTAATGTGCTGTCTTATACTGTATTGAATTGTGCTGTATCATACTTTACTGTATTGGGCTGTATTATGCTGTATTGTGCTGTATCATACTGTACTGTATTTTGCTGCATCATACTGTGCTGTATTGTGCTGTATCATGCTGTACTGTATTTTGCTGTATCATACTGCACTGCATTGTACTGTGTCATACTGTACTGTATTGTGCTGTATCATACTGTACTGTCTTGTGTTGTACTATACTGTACTGTATCATACTGCACTGCATTGTGCTGTATCATACTGTACTGCATTGTGCTGTATCGTGCTGTATTGTATTGTGCTGTATCATGCTGCACTGTACTATGCTGTGTCATACTGCAGTGTATTGTGCTGTATCATACTGTACTGTATGGTGCTTTATTATACTGTACTGTGTTGTATCATACTACACTGGATTGTGCTGCATCATACTGTACTGTATTGTGCTGTATCATGCTGTACTGTATTGTGTTGTATTAAACTGTACTGTGCTGTGTCATACTGCACTGTATTGTGCTGTATCATACTGTACTGTATTATGCTGTATTATGCTGTACTGTGCTGTATCATACTGTACTGTATTTTGCTGTATCATACTGTACTGTATTGTGCCATATCATGCTGTACTGTATTTTGATATACCATACTGCACTTCATTGTGCTGTATCATGCTGTACTGTATTGTGCTGTATCATACTGTACTGTATTGTGTTGTATTATTCTGTACTGTGCTGTAGCATACTGTACTGCATTGTCCTGTATCATACTGTAGTATATTGTGCTGTATCATACTGTACTGTATTTTGCTGTATCATACTGTACTGTATTGTGCCATATCATGCTGTACTGTATTTTGATATACCATACTGCACTTCATTGTGCTGTATCATGCTGTACTGTATTGTCCTGTATCATACTGCACTGTATTATGCTGTATCATACTGTACTGTCTTGTGCTGTATCATACTGTTCTGTATTCTGCTGTATTATACTGTACTGTGTTGTATCATACTGCACTGGATTGTGTTGTACCATGCTGTACTGTATTGTGATGTATTATACTGCACTGTATTGTGCTGTATCATACTGTTCTGTATTCTGCTGTATTGTACTCTACTGTATTGTGCTGTATCATATTGTACTGTATTGTGCTGTATTATACTGCATTGTATTGTGCTGTATCACACTGCACTGCACTGTGCTGTATCATACTGCACTAAATTATGCTGCATCATACTGGACTGCACAGTGCTGTATCATACTGCACTGCATTATGCTGCATCATACTGCACTGTAATGTGCAGCATCATACTGCACCACATTGTGCTGCATCATAATGCACTGTACTATGCTGTGTCATACTGCACTGTATTGTGCTATATCATACTGCACCGTATTGTGCTGTATAATGCTGTACTGTATTGTGTTGTATCATACTGCACTGCATTGTGCTGCATCATACTGCAGACTATTGTGCTATATCATGCTGTACTGTATTGTGCTGCATCATACTGCACTGTACTAAGCTGTATCATACTCCAATTTGCTGCATCAGTGTACTGTATTGTGCTGTATCATGCTGTACTGTATTGTGTTGTATCATATTGCACAGCATTGTGTTGTATTATACTGTACTGTCTTGCACTGTATCATGCTGTACCATTTTGTGTTGTATAATACTGTAGTGCATTGTGCTGTATTATACCATACTGTAATGTGTTTTATTATAACGTACTGCATTATGTTGTATCATACTATACTGTATTGTGCTGTATCATGCTGTACTTTATTGTACTATATCATACTGCACTGTATTGTGCTGTATCATACTATACTGTATTGTGCTGTATCATGCTGTACTTTATTGTACTATATCATACTGAACTGTATTGTGCTGTATCATACTATACTGTATCGTGCTGTACTGTATTGTGCTGTATCATGCTGTACTGTATTGTGCTGTATCATGCTCATACCTCTCAACTGTACCAAATTACTTATTTTTTACTGAGTTTTGGAATTGTGGCACCCCTTCATTTCCAATTTTTTTTCTTTTGTTTTTCATTTTTTCATGCTTTGTGAGCTGACGTCATCACGTGCGCAATGATGTCAGCTCCGTCAGGGTTACCAGCCTATCCGAATTGAGCACGCATTTCTGGCTGGGCCTCAAGGGCTGGCCTGGCTTTTCAAATTATTTGCGAGCAGGAACAGCACTCCGGGAAATGTTTCTAAATGGAAAGGATTTTGTGAGCAGATGTAATGAACAGAAAAGATTTAGAAGGGCTGGCTGTTGTATTTGTATTTCTGAATGCAAGCAGACAACTTGAAGTAAGGAAACCTTTATTTTGGTATTTCTGAATGTGAGCAGATGACTTGATGTAATGAATCCTTTATTTTTTAGTTTCCTGGTTTGCGTTTGCTTTATTAATGAATCCTTTATTCATGAATGGGCTGGGTGTGCAAGAAAACCTTTATTTTGGTATTTCTGAATGCGAGCAGATGATGTGAAGTAAGGAAGTCTTTATTATTCATGAACTGTGTAAGGAAACCTTTATTTTGGTATTTCTGAATGCGAGCAGACAACTTGAAGTAAGGAAACCAGTACAGTACACCATGATACAGCACAATACAGGACAGTATGATGCGGCACAAAGAAGAGCAGTATGATATAACACAATACAGTACAACATGATACAGCACAATACAGCACAGTATAATACAGCACAATGCAGTGCAGTGTGATACAGTACAATACAGTGCAGCATGACACAGCATAGTACAGTGCACTATGATACAGCACAATACAGTACAGCATGATACAGCACAATACAGTACAGTATGATACAGCATACTACAGTACTTTATAATACAACACATTACAGTACGGTATAATACAGCAAATTACATTACAGTATTATACAGCACAATATGGTACAGCATGATACAGCACAATGCAGTACAGTATGATGCAGCACAAAGAAGAGCAGTATGATACAACACAATACAGTACAACATGATACAGCACAATACAGCACAGTATAATACAGCACAATGCAGTGCAGTGTGATATAGTACAATACAGTGCAGCATGACACAGCATAGTACAGTGCAGTATGATACAGCACAATACAGTACAGTATGATACACCATACTACAGTACTTTATAATACAACACATTACAGTATTGTGTAAAACAGCACATTACAGTACAGTATTATACAGCACAATATGGTACAGCATGATCATACCTCTCAACCTGGAAACATCAAAAATTTGGACAAGGCCCATGACAAATAGATACAAATCTGTATGCTTATTAACATAACATTTGCATACATAATTATGTAACCCCACCCACTCCAATGAAATTGTGGAATACCAACTTTCAAATGCAAACTGAATAGCAGACAACCAAAATATGACACCAGAGTACTCCTGCAGCCATTCCAATGTCCCATTACACAAAGCAACACTGTCTCACAATGAAAATAGACTTGGCATTAAAACTTCTTTGCCCTTGAAACTAACATTCATTGAAACAACATTGAAACCCATACCACATCCAAAGAAAATGCATCTGGCCAGTGGTGGATAAAGATCGCCTTTGGACTATTTTCAAATCATTGGCCCCTTACATACAAAACAAGAAACATACATGTGTTCTTCGATACACCTTCCTGACTTTGTTAAATTATATTCCTTGTATAATACAGCACACTTTTTAGACAGAGCACATTTTAAATTTATTGTCTGAACATTATTCCAGTAGGCTGTAGGCAACAAAACAAAATTCATGAATCAAATAATGACAAAACTGCCCAATTCAGAACATTTCCATCATAAAAGTCTACTTACACACACACACACACACACACACACACACACACACACACACACACACACACACACAAACACAATATACATATAAAATAGAATGACAGTAGTGTAAGGCATAGGCATCTTGCACAGCTTCTTACACTTATTTTCATTGTAAGTTTTGTTTTTTTTTTTTTTTTTGGGGGGGGGGGGCAAAAGGCCAAAAAACAGGGACACATTTTAAACATTGCTTGTATAATTCTGGAAAGTTGCTAGAATAAAATGTTGTGTTACCACCATGCATTTCACTGCCAAGTCGTGAACACAGGACTCTGTGCACTACAGTCAGAGCAACATAACACTATGCCAAATCAGCAGCTTGTTTCCCCGAAAAGATAGGAAGACTGAAACTTAAATGACTATATAATTTAATGAATTCAGTTCTCACTTCTCGCCATAGTTCTCAATCTCTTAGCACAAAACAACTGGACCAAGCCAATAATGGGGGGATACAGAATTCAGTTCTCACTTGTCATCGTAGCTCTCAACCCTTAACACAAAAAAACCTGGCCAAAGCCAATAATGGAGGAATACAGAATTCAGTTCTCACTTCTCATCATAGCTCTCAACCCTTAGCACAAACCAATCTGGCCAAAGCCAATAATGGAGGAATACAGAATTCAGTTCTCACTTCTTGCCATAGGCTAGCCTATAGCTCTCAAAAAACATGGACAAAGCCAACAATGGGGAAATACAGCCCCAAAATAGGTACAAATTTCGAATACTGATCTTATAAACTTAGAAAATTGCTAGAATAAAAGGTTTTTGTTACCATTTATTTTCTGAAGAATATGAAGTCTGAAATTCAAATGCCTGTCAATAAATTCATATCAGATTACATATCATGTTTTTATTTAACCAGGTAAGTGAACTGATTTGATTTTATTCAGCCTAGACCAAAGTATATGGATAAACTGCAAAAAAAAATAAAAATGCACTGAGACAGACACATGCACTGAGACACACACACACACACACACACACACACACACACACACACACACACACACACACACACACACACACACACACACACACACACACACACACACACTTAATGAGTGTTTCACTGTATTTAAGGAAGTGCAGCAGTACCTAACTATACAATTAATGGAGACAATTCAGGTCAGGACATGTTCACTGGAGTAATGAACAAAACAAACTGAATTATCACAATTAATACATTTAATGATACTATGAATATGCTGACAACCTTAATGCTAGTAATGATACTATAATTATTGCTGCAGCCTCAATGCAAAAAGTGTCAAACTGCTCAGTATGCAACTTATTATGAGACCAACTCAGATTTAAGATACCAGTGATAACAGGTAATATCCGGCTGAGTATCCTGTGCCCATCATATCACACAAAAAACTTCAATAATACGAAAAATAATCAAACTGAATCGGAGCAATTTAAATTTCAAAATAAGGTAACTTCCAGTTCCTACACATGGAGAGGACTAGGCTGTTTAACATGTGACAAATATGAGATGACTTCATACTTAAGGTTTCAAACTTAACTGTATTTACAACACAAGTTACAGATAGGTTTCATTCATTTATTCCCATTTATTTACTTTTTGTTGACTCAAGATGCTATTTATAATAAATGATTACATTATAACACATTTTGATACGCACAATAGAGCTCTATTCAAGTACAGAATCATTCATAAATGAAACAGCTTGCAATATCCCTCATTTGGAATGACTTACCTAAAGCCTTATAAAAGTTGTAATATGTCTGCATATTGGACTTGAATAAAGTGTTCTCCTGAAGCATTTAAATTGTGCCTACATTGAAAGCTGCATAAACGCTTTGCTAAGAAATTGGAAAGTTAATCTTTTTTTTTGGTGGGTCTGGGTCAAACATCTGGCAGTTAGCAGACAGGATTGAGGCTATGGTGTGTTAATGAGCCGCTCACCGTAGTCCAGAGTTAGATTCTTTCAGTTTCAATATTGCCTACTGTGCCACTCTGAGAAAGTCACTTCATTAGACAGTGCCCCCAAGCTGAATGTGAAAAAAGTAACTGAATTAGTGCTCTACTCCAGGAAATGTATGTATTTGTCTACCTATCGATATACAGAGAGAGATAGTGAAGCAACACTGCAGAAAATGAGGTCTGAAATAAGGAAGCTATTCTTTGAAGAGGCATGTGAAATCTGGGGTGATGTATACTCATTCTCCTTTGACTGAAAAAGTTCAGATAATGGAGTTTATTAGCAAGGATAAAAGCAGTGATCTTTGAAGAGCAACTTTTGTACCAGCATGGAAAACAGAAATGTAGCTAATCTGGCTAATGGAGCCCCCAGAGAGCTACACTGATGTTCTCTTCAGTTAGATGGGGAAACACACACATACACCCTTAGGCTCCATGACATTTTGAAGCCGCATTTGCACATATAAAATGAATATTTACACACCTTAGGCTCTAGCAGCATTTGCACATATAAAATGAACGTTTACAGACCTTAGGCTCCATGACTACACGTATAAAACAAACGTTCTGAAGCAGCAGCATTTGCACATATAAAATGACAGGCTCTACGAAGTTCCGAACGCATTTGAACGAAAAACTAGCTTACACACCTTAAGCTCCACATAAAACGACAGGCTCCATGACAAAAGCAGCAGCAGCATAATTTCCTTTCAGCCCAGCCAGCATTTGAACAGAAGCCCACTTGAACAGTCCAGCCGGAAATGTGAGCAGGGCTCAATTCCGATAGGCTGGTAGCACTGACGATGATGATGTCATCATGCATGTGGTGACATCAGCAAAATAGCATGGAATGTAAAAATAAATTGGAAAAAATTGGAAACGATGGGGTGTCACTCGAGAATCATGGCACCCCATCTTTTGGACCCCAAAACTTGGTTAAAACCGAGTAATTTGGGATGGTTGGGAGGTATGGTACTGTATTGTGCTGTAACATGCTGTACTGTATTGTGTTGTATCATACTGCACAGCATTGTGTTATATTATACTGTACTGTCTTGCACTGTATCATGCTGTACTGTATTGTGCTGTATCATGCTATACCATATTGTGTTGTATAATACTGTACTCTGTTGTGCTGTATTATACCATGCTGTAATGTGTTTTATTACAATGTACTACATTATGCTGCATTATACTATACTGTATTGTGCTGTATTATACTGTACTGTATTGTGCTGTACCATATTGCACAATATTGTGTTGTATTATACTGTACTATCTTGTGCTGTATCATGCTGTACTGCATTGTGCTGTATGATGCTGTACCATATTGTGTAATACTGTACAGTATTGTGCTGTATTATATCATACTGTAATGTGTTTTATTATAACGTACTGTATTATGCTGTATCATACTGTACTCTATTGTGCTGTATCATGATGTACTGTATTGTGCTATATCATACTGGACTGTATTGTGCTGTATCATGCTGTACTATATTGTGCTGTATCATTCTGTACTGTAATGTGCTGTATTATACTGTACTGAATTGTGCTGTATCATACTGTACTGTATTGTGCTGTATAATACTGTAATGTAATGTGCTGTATTACACCGTACTGTAATGTGTTGTATTATAAAGTACTGTAGTATGTTGAATCATACTGTACTGTATTGTGCACTATGCTGTGTCATACTGCACTGTATTGTATTGTATCACACCACACTGCATTGTGCTGTATTATACTGTGCTGTATTGTGCTGTATCATGTTGTACTGTATGTGTTATATCATACTGCTCTTCTTTGTGCTGCATCATACTGTACTGTATTGTGCTGTATCATGCTGCACCACATTGTGCTGTATAATGCTGTAGTGTAATGTGCTGTATTATACCGTACTGTAATGTGTTGTATTATAACGTACTGTATTATGCTGTATCATACTGTCCTGTATAGGTTCATAGGTTCATAGGTTCATACTAGGCTATCTGCCCGAGGGCATTTACAAGCCTAGCCCATAGTTTTGTGGCTCACGCCACCCCTTTAGTATGGGGAACTATACCCATTATTTTGCTGTGCCCCTGTCGAGCAGTGACACTGAGGTAATCCCTGGGGTATATCTGCGATCTCCCATCCATTGGTCAAGATTTCTCTTGAACAAGGCCAGTGAGGTGCTCTGCCTCACATATACCGGGATTTTGTTCCACAGCATAGGGAGTCTTTGGGTGATGAATCTATCCCTCCAGCACGTCCTATTAATAGCCATGTCAAGGTTTAAGTCTCCCGCCCTTGTGGCTCTGGTGGATCTAGATTTTTTGAGGTGAAGCATATTCATCAAATCTGGGTTTGACATGGCCTTGTATGTTAGGCAAAGGTCACCTCTGAGCAGGCGGTAAGCGACTGAATAGAGCTGGAGTTCTTTCAGTCGGGCAGCATAGGACAGATGTTTGAGACCCTTTATCCTTTTGGTGAGGAACTTTTGTGGCCTCTCAAGCTGCTGCAAGTGTCGGGTCAGATACATTCCGAATGGGGCATTGTACTCAATCATTGGTCTGATGAGTGATGAGTACAGGGAGACCATTGTGCTGTATCATGGTGTACTGTATTTTGCTGTATCATACTGCACTGTACTATGCTGTGTCATAATGCACTGTATTGTACTGTATCATACTGTACTGTATTTTGCTGTATCATACTGTTTTGTATTGTGCTGTATCATGCTGTACTGTATTTTTCTGTATCATACTGCACTGCATTGTGCTGTATCATACTGTACTGTATTGTGCTGTATCATACTACAATGTATTGTGCTGCCTTATACCGTACTGAATTGTGCTGTATCATACTGTTCTATATTGTGCTGTATCATGCTGTACTGTATTTAGCTGTATCATACTACACTGCACTGCATTGTGCTGCATCATATTATACTGTATTGTGCTGTATCATGTTGTACTGTATTGTACTGTATCATACTGTTCTGTAATGTGCTGTATTATACCATAGAGTATTTTGCTGTATCATACTGTACTGTATTGTGCTGTGTCATATTACAGTGTATTGTGCTGTATCATACTGTAGTGTACTGTATTGTGCTGCATCATGCTGTACTGTATTGTGCTGTATTATACTGTACTGTATTGTGTTGTATTAAACTGTACTGTGCTGTATCATACTGTATTGTAATGTGCTGTATCATACTGCACTGCATTGTGCTGTATCATACTGTATGTATTGTGCTGTATCATGCTGTACTGCATTGTGCTGTATCATACTACACTGTACTATCTGTGTCATACTACACTGTATTGTAGTTTCATACTGCACTGCTTTGTGCTGTATCATACTGTAATGTATTGTGCTGCATCATGTGTATTGTATTGTGCTGTATCATGCTGTACCATATTGTGCTGTATCATACTGTAATGTAATGTGCTGTATTATACCATACAGTATTTTGCTGTATCATACTGTAATGTTGATGTCAAGTGTTTTACTAGAAATGTGATGTTGAAATTGTTACATAATGAAGCTAAAAATATTAATAACACCAGTGTCGATATTTTCAGGAAGCCTAACCTATATGTACCATAGCTAAACCCTTTGTTAAATGCCTTTGAGCAACTTTGCATAGATGATTTTCACAAGATAGCTGTTGAAAGTCATAATAGGAATAAACATGGGTTTAATTTAAGCAAGCAAGAACATCTTGCCTTGAAAAATCTGCAAAAGAATGAAGACATTGTTATAAGACCTGCCGATAAAGGCGGCCCTATTGTAGTATTGAACATAGTTGCATTCAATAGAATGATGTATGGAATTTTGAATGACAGTAAATTTTATATGAAAACTAAAGTTTATCAAGTTAAACAGATGTCCAGTAGGGTAGTCACTAAATTAAAGGAGATATGGCAGAATGGGTTGATTAGTAAGGATATATTAGATTATTTTGTTGTTGAGCATCCCACCACCCCGGTTATACAAGGGCTACCTAAAATTCATAAAAGAGTAAGGTGTCCCCCCATGCGCCTGATAGTATCTGGAAGGAATTGGTGCACAGATCCAGTCTCAATATACTTAGAGAAATTCTTGAGACCTAAGATTAACAACATACAGCATATTCTAAGAGATACAGACCATTTCTGACTGATTTGTTTTAGTATACACAAGGCTTTGAAGTGATGCAGAAGACATATATGGTAACCCTTGATGTGGTGTCTTTATTTACAGTGATACCGAACGATGTAGGAATAGAGAGCATCTGTACTTTTTTAAGGGAAATGTTCATGGTTGATTCACATACCATAGAGCAAGTTAGTCAGCTTTTAAGCATTATATTAGAGAACAATGCCTTTGTTTTTGGGGGAGATCATTATTGGCAGTCTAATGGCATAGCTATGGGCACCTTGTATGCCAATAACTATGCCAATGCCGTAATGGCAGTTTGGGAAACCAAGGTTATATTGAAGGGCCCCTATGCAGACAGAGTTTATGTTTTCAGGAGGTTTTTGGATGACCTCTTAATTTTGTGGAGAGGAAACACTGAAGAACTGGAGGAGTTTGTACAATATATTAATCAAACCTCTACATTTCTGAAGTTTACACATACATATTTTATGAAAACAGTAAATTTCTTGGACGTTAGTGTTAAAAAGAAAAATTATGGCACTGTGGTCACTCGTCTACACAAGAAAGAGTGCCACGTAAACCATTTATTAGCCAAATATAGTATGCACCCCCATATAAAGAGTGCCTCGTAAACCATTTATTACCCAAAGATAGTATGCACCCCCATATAAAGAGTGCCACGTAAACCATTTATTAGCTAAAGATAGTATGCACCCCCATATAAAGAGTGCCATGTAAACCATTTATTAGCTAAAGATAGAATGCACCCCCATATAAAGAGTGCCACATAAACCATTTATTAGCCAAAGATAGTATGCCCCCCCATATAAATAGTGCCACGTAAACCATTTATTAGCTAAAGATAGTATGCACCCCCATATAAAGAGTGCCACGTAAACCATTTATTAGCAAAATATAGTATGCACCCCCCCATATATTTTTCGTAATGTCATTAAGAACCAGTTTTATAAAGCATCAAGACTGAATGTCACAGATGAAGATTTTGTTCATCAAGATGAGCAAACTAGTAGTGCCTTATTAGAAAGGGGGTATCATTTTGATGATAAACAGAGCAGCGTTTAGGAAATGAGTAAACAGAGATGCATGATGGTTAAACCATACTTCTCTAGGGGTGAAGACTTTAGAGAAGTACACGGTGATGGGTACAAAGATAATATTAGAGAAAATAAACTAACTAGAATATAATTTTATCACTCTAAAGATGCTTGGAGGTATAAGAATGTGATAGAGAAACACTGGAATATATTGAGACTACATAAGAGCATTAGTAGTCTGATCGATGTGAAACCTAAGTATTCACTGAAGAACTATAAATCTTGGAAGAGACAGTTATGCCAACCTAAGGTTAATGATAGGAAGCATGGCCATATAAGGCCAGCCATAGAAAAAGGTACAAAAATGTGGCAGATGTAATTTCTGTAAATATATAAACATTACCTCTAAGTTTGAACATCCAGATCAGTTAAAGACATATGAGTTTGACATCAATGCCACCTGTGAAACAGAGCATTTAGTCTTCTTGGCCCATTGCACAGCGTGCCATAGTTTCTATGTAGGGAAGAGAGATAGGTCTCTGAAGGAAAGAATACATGAACACATTTATGCCATCCATAAAAAGAACAAAGTGAATGCCTTGGCCAGATACACTATTAATAATGATATGGAACATGTCTTTAAATTTCTAGTTATAGGGAGAACATATGAGAGTATAAGGGGTGATCTACTGAACATCACTGAAGAGCTTGAAGCTAAGTGGATAGTAAGATTAAGGGCTGATAGATGTCATGGATTAAATGAATATATACCCCTGTGTCCTAGGTTAGGCAGCTTTTTAGGTAAGATGTGCTGTGGAATTGTTCGTATGATAAATAACTGACTTCTTGTTACAGGTTTGTATGTGTTTTGGAACACATCAGAGGAAAATATAAACATGCAGATATAATCTTTGTTTGTGATTTAAATAGAAATGCCCTACGTGAAAACTTAGGCAGTTTTTTAGGCAAGATGTGCTGTGGAGTCATTTGTATGATAAATTACTGACTTCTTGTTACAGGTTTGTATGAGTTCTGGAGAACAGTAGTGGAAAATGTTAATATGTGCAGTTATATTCTTTGCTTGCAATTGAAAAACAGAAATGTTATGAACATAAGAGGAAAATGCAAACATGTGCAGATATATTCTTTGTTTTTGAATTGAAATGTCCTAAGTGAAAGCTTAGTCAGCTTTTTAGGCAAGATATGCTGTGGAGTTGTTTGTATGATTAATTACTGACTTTTTGTTACAGGCTGGTATGTGTTTTGGAGAACAAAAGTGGAACATGTAAATATGTGCAGATATATTCTGTGCTTGTGACTGTAAACTGAAATGTTATGGAAATTTGAATGTAGATACTTTATAAATAGGCTTTTAGAAGTGTATACATATACATTCAGATTTCTGGTTTAGTTAATGGCATGTATCTTGTAGGATGTTGCTTTAAATTTGCTTGTTCACACCAGAACAATGTACTGGTTGGTTTTAGTCATGTGTCTTAAGAGGATATTTAAACTGAGAGCTGTTTTTAACATGTATTAGACATCTGAAGAAGTGGAGTTACCCACGAAAGTGCTTGTGTCGAATAAAGATTTTTATACTGGATTCTACAGCCTTCTCCAGGTCCTGGTGTTTTGTTTTGTATAATACTGTACTGTATTGTGCTGCATCATGATGTACTGTATTGTGCTGTATCATACTGTACTGTATTGTGTTGTATTAAACTGTACTGTGCTGTATCATTCTGCACTGCATTGTGATGTATCATACTGTATTGTATTGTGCTGTATCATGCTGTAGTATATTGTGCTGTATCATACTGCACTGTACTATGCTGTGTCATACTCACTGCATTGTGCTATATCATACTGAACTGCATTGTGCTGTATCATACTGTAATGCATTGTGCAGTATCATGTGTATTGTATTGTGCTGTATCATTCTGCACTGTATTGTGCTGTATCATACTATACTGTATTGTGCTGTATCATGCTGTACTGCATTGTGCTATATCATGTTGCACCATATTGTGCTGTATCATACTGTAGTGTGTTGTGACTTATTATGCTGTACCGTATTGTGCTGTATCATACTGTACTGTAATGTGCTGTATTATACAGTACTGTATTTTGCTGTATCATGCTGTACTGTATTGTGCTGTATCATATTGTACTGTACTGTACTGCATTGTGCTGTATCATGATGTACTTTGTTGTGCTGTATCATACTTCACTGCATTGTGTTGTATTATACTGTACTGTATTGTGCTGTATGATACTGTATTGTTTTGTGCTGTATCATACTGTACTGCATTGTGCTGTGTCATACGGTACTGTATTGTGCTGTATTATACTGTAGTGTGTTGTATGATACTGTACTGCATTGTGCTTTATCATGCTGTACTGTATTGTGCTGTATCACACTGTACTGTAATGTGCTGCATTATACCGTACTGAATTGTGCTGTATCATACTGTACTGTATTGTGCTGTATTATGCTGTACTGTGCTGTATCATACCATACTGTATTTTGCTGCATCATACTGTACTGTATTGTGCTGTATCATGCTGTACTGTATTGTGCTGCATCATACTGCCCTGTATTGTGCTGTATCATGCTGTGCTGTATTTTGCTATATCATACTGTTCTGCATTGTGCTGTGCCATACTGTACTGTATTGCACTGTATCATACTGTACTGCCTTGTCCTGTATCATACTGTATTGTGTTGTGCTACATCATATTGTATAGTATTGTGCTGTATTATACTGTACTGTATTGTGCTGTAGCATGGTGTTCTGTATTGTGCTATATCATACTGCACTGTACTATGCTGTGTCATACTGTACTGTATTGTGCTCTATCATACTGTATTGCATTGCGCTGTATCATACTGCACTGTATTATGCTATATCATGCTAAACTGTGCTATATCATACTAAACTGAACTATGCTGTGTGAAACTGCAATGTATTTGCTATATCAAAGTGTAGTGTATTGTGCTGTATCATGCTGTACCATATTGTGCTGTATCATACTGCACTGCACTGTATTGTGTTGTATTATACTGTACTGTATTGTGCTGTATCATGCTGTTCTGTATTGTGCAGTATCATGCTGTACCATATTGTGTTGTATAATACTGTACTGTATTGTGCCGTATTTTACCATACTGTAATGTGTTTTATTATAATGTGTTGTATTATGGTGTATCATACTGTACTCTATTTTGCTGTATCATGTTGTACTGTATTGTGCTATATCATACTGCACTATACTATGCTGTGTCATACTGCACTGTATTGTGCTGTAGCTTGCTGTACCATATTGTGCTGTATCATACTGTACTGTTATGTGCTGTATTATACTGTACTGAATTGTGCTGTATCATACTGTACTGTGTTGTGCTGCATAATATACAGTATTGTGCTCTATTATACTATACTGTATTGTGCTGTAGCATGGTGTTCTGTATTGTGCTGTATCATACTGCACTGCACTATGCTGTGTCATACTATTCTGTATTGTGCTGTATCATACCGTACTGTATTGTGCTGTATTATACTGTACTGTGTTGTATCATACTGCACTGGATTGTGCTGTATCATGCTGTACTGTATTGTGCTATATCATACTGTACTGTATTGTGTTGTATTAAATGGTACTGTGCTGTATCATACTGCACTGCACTGTGCTGTATCATACCACACCAAATTATGCTGCATCATACTGCACTGCATGGTGCTGTATCTTAGACATTGCACAGTGTTGTATCATACTGCACTGTACTGTGCAGCATCATACTGCACCACATTGTGCTGCATCATACTGCACTGTACTATGCTGGCATGCATGCTGCACTGCATTGTGCTGTATCATACTTTACTGCATTGTGTTGTTTCATACTGCACTGCATTGTGCTGTATCATACTACACTGCATTGTGCTGTATCATACTGTAATGTATTGTGCTGTATTATTCTGTACTATATTGTGCTGTACCATGCTGTAGTGTATTGTGCAATTTCATACTGCACTGTATTATACTGTTTCATACTGCACTATGTGCTTTATCATACTGTACTGTATTGTGCTGTATCATACTGTAATGTGTTGTGCTGTATTATTCTGTACTGTATTGTGCTGTATCATACTTTACTGTATTGTGTTCTATCATGCTGTACTGTATTTTGCTGTATCATACTGCACTGCATTGTGATGTATCATACTGTACTGTATTTTGCTGTATCATACTGTACTGTATTGTACAGTACTATACTGTACTGAATTCTTTTGTATTTTACTGTATTGTATTGTGCTTCATCATGCTGTACTGTATTGTGCTGTATCATACTCTACTGTATTGTTTTGTATTATACTGTACTGAATTCTGTTGTATTTTACTGTATTGTATTGTGCTTCATCATGCTGTACTGTATTGAGCTGTATTATACTGCACTGTATTGTGCTATATCATACTGTACTGCATCATGCTGTATCATACTGTACTGTATTGTGCTGTATCATATCGTAGTGTATTGTGCTGTATTATACTGTACTGTATTATGCTGTATCTTGCTGTACTGTATTGTGCTATATCATACTGCACTGCATTGTACTGTATCATGCTGTATTGTATTGTGCTGTATTGTTTTGTGCTGTTTTATGCTGTGCTGTATTGTGCTGTATCATGCTGAACTGTATTGTGCTGTATCATATTGTACTGTATTGTGCTGTATTATACTATACTGTATTGTGCTGCATCATGCTGTACTGTGTTGTGCTGTATCATGATGTACTGTATTGTGCTGTATCATAGTGCACTGTATTGTGCTGTATCATACTGTACAGTATTGTGCTCTATTATACTGCACTGCTTTATGGTATATCATACTTTACTGTATTGTACTGTAACATACTGCACTGTATTGTGCTGTATCAAGCTGTACTGCATTGTAGTGTATCAGGTTGTGCTGTTTCATAGTGTACTGCATTGTACCGTAATATTTTGTATTGTATTGTGCTGTATCATGCTGCACTGTATTGTGCTGTATCATACTGTACTGTATTGTGATGTATCATGGTTTACTGTATTGTTCTTTATTATATGGTGCTGCACTGTTTTGCACTGTTTTTGCTGCCTTTTTCTATGTCATACAGCTTCTTCTCCCTTATAGGTGGAACAAAGTTCTCAGCATGTCTGTTATATTGCAAACCACATCCCACCAGCTATCAGTAGATAAACCATGGGTTCTCAATTTGTTCATGTTCCAGCTGTTGCCAGACTTGAAGCTTGAGGTACTCTGATGCAGTGTACAAGCTACCACATGCTTACTATTGACAACAATTTGCTATTACCACAGAAGGACTCCACATGTGAGATGTGCAAATATATATTACATCTGGGGGTAAACCTCTCAGACAAACTGGTTATCTGTACCGATAGTAATAATACTCCAATATACTGCAAGACAAAAGTAGAAGCATCCTATGCTGAGGTGCTAATATCATTTCCAAAATGAGAAAGACCTCCTAGGTGCAACACTGAAGACATGCATTCTACAGTCATATCTTAGCATTTCCATTCCACTTATAGATTCTTTCACCTCCACAGACAACAATCACCAGAGTGATTTAGCCAGTCCCTACAGGCTATAAGAGCAGTCCACTCACTATGGTACTGTAGTTGTTATAGGTGACTCCATTAGCACGATTTTACCAATAACATGTGTATTGTATTTTTCAATAGTATGTTATCTCTTTACTGCTATAAAGTACACTGCAATGCCATAGCTCCCATCTCGTTTAAATCCCCCATCAAGCAGCTCATAATAAAGATTGTCAGTATGCTCTGCAGCTAAAAAATATATGCCTCATCTCTTTTATTTCTCATTTAAAATAATATGGTTGATTGCTGTTTTCTGCATTTTCTTGTATCTTTCATGAAATGGAGAATAACACATACTGCATCACATTTGGAAATGCTGGTTGTAGTGTTTATTCCTGTGAATGTTAAAAAAAAATGCACAGCTCGACAGGATTTGCCTGGACTCCCTTGTACTTTTTACAACTTGTGTCTCGGCACAGCTCACTGCACAGATGCCCAAAATAATAGTGCTTTTTGAACCTGATAAGAAATATTATATTAGGCGTACTGAAAAAATGTTATTAATGAAGTTTACAAATTTCATTTGTAGGTTCGTTGGTAAGTACTAGGCTAACTGCCCTTGTGCACCATGTTAAACCTACCTGAGTTCCCTTTTTGTGCTTAAATTACCCTGCCCCATTTGGTTAGACATTGGCATTATCCATCTCATGGTTGATAATTACATATTACCCCTAATGAGAATAACTGGATAAAGCATTTTGTAGCTGCCTCTGTCCTTTAGAAGTTCAGGGGGGTAATTCTGGGGTAAGTTTTTTGTTTCCTATCCATAGATGCCAGCTGCATATGAAAATGGACAGGGATTGGCTTTGTTTTATGTGGATGTGGAGTCTGTTCCAGAGCAGCAGTATCCTCTGTGAAATATACCTGTCCTTCCAACTGTTTCATTGATGTTACAGATGAGGATTAGTGCCTGAGACCAATTATTTCTGATGACAGTTGACTTGCTGATGTGCAGTAAATCCATACAGCTGGGAGATGCCTTGTATGCCTGATACAGATCACCTCAATATATTTGCCCACCCTATGCCTCCAGAAGCTTCCACCCACCTGAAATGTGATGCAGTATGTGTTATTCTCCATTTCATGAAAGTTATCTGTTAGTGCACAACCAATTTATCTACATCTATGGAAATATATTCCTGACAATGCTTGGTTTCTGTGAACAAGCACAGAATGCAGAATAAGTTTTGAAGTACTACACTTTTAATTTTGAAGTTTTTTAGTTTCATTGCACTAGAGTATTTCAGATGTTGTTAAATTACCCCAACCCTTAAGGTTGATCTGTGACCGTGACACTTAGTCTCTCCCTCTTTTCTTGCTGGTAAGTTTTGCAGACTAAGGACATATGCCTGAACTGAATTCATGGAATGAAGAAAAGTATGTTTGTAGTGTTACAGATTGCATCTCCTCTTCTTAAAAAATGCATACCCTTCATCATTATATGTCCAGGTTTTACACTGGCTTTGTGAAATCTAGTAAGGTTGGTACATGAAAACTATGGACCAGATTTTAAAAGACTAAAGGGGGGGTGTAGATACGGGTTGCATTGCACAGGTAAGCAGGAACAGATATCAATTCTTCTTCCTATTTATAGTAAATTCATTATTACACCATAAGCAGTGGTAGTAGCACAAAAGGTCGCATACTTGCCTTTGATACAGACAGCTGTGGGTTCTACTGCCACACCCTGTAGACAGAATGCTGATACTTTGGGTCTATGTTACCTTATTGAAAAACATCTTCATCGAATGCCTCATCGACCAATAAAGAGTGAACTCCCATCATACAATCACTGCATATGTCCATCCATCCATCCTTATCTACAAGGCCATGGAGCGTATTATCATGGAACTTATAAACAAAGACATTGGCAACCTTCAAACACTGGACCCCACCCAGTTTGGGTTTGTGAAGGGCCGATCTTGTCTCCTGAACCTAATTGACTTCTTTGAATTAGTCTCCAGAGCCATAGACAAGGGTAAGGTGGTCCACACAGCCTATCTAGACCTTGCCAAGGCCTTTGACACCATCCCCCACTCTGGAATCATAGATAAACTTACTAAGCTGGGCATTAATCCCTACGTCACCCAATGGGTTGCTAACTGGCTTACTGATAGAACTCACACTGTAAAAGTAGCCGACTCCAAATCCAGCTCCAGACAAGTGACAAGTGGAGTACCTCAGGGTTCAGTCCTGGGACCGCTCTTGTTTGGCATCTACTTCTCTGAAGTACAGGCCAACACTAAGGGACTCTGGCTAACAAAGTTCGCAGATGACTGCAAACTGGGAGCCATTATTGAATCCCCAAATGATGTGGATAGTCTACAAAAGGGCCTTACAGAAACAGATGCTTGGTGCCAGAGCCATGGGCTCAAGCTCAATGCCAAGAAATGTATAGTTATCCCCTTTGGGAAAAAACATGTATCCGTGAATTACCATATAGGTGGCAGTACACTAAACACCAAAAGTGTGATAAGAGACTTAGGGACACAGGTGGACAGTGGTCTCACCTTCGATAACTACATAACCACATCAGTAAGGAAATCCTTCTATGTGGCACACCTCATCACTAAGGGCTTTTCATCCAGAAAAAAGGAGGTCATTGTCCCACTGTACTCATCCCTCATTAGACCCATTATAGAATACAACGCCCCATTTGGTATGTACCTCTCAAGACATCTGCAACAACTGGAAAGGCCGCAGCAATACCTCACTAAAAGAATCACAGGCCTAAAGCAGATGCCCTACGCTGACCGCCTTAAAAAACTCCAGCTATACTCTGTCGCATATCGTCTACTCAGAGGCAATCTCTGCTTAACATACAAGGCCATGTCAAACCCAGAGCTGTTAGACATGCTACACTTAAAGAAATCCCAATCCCTCAGAGCCACACGCTCCAGGGATCTAAACCTTGTCATCACAATAAACAAAACATGCTGGAGGGATAGGTTCCTGACCCAGAGACTCCCCAGACTCTGGAATAGATTACCCATACATGTCAAGCAGAGGGCCTCTTTGGCCCTCTTCAAAAGGAACCTTGACGATTGGATGGGAGAAAGAAAATTCACCCCGGGGATCATGTCAGTCACCCTGCTAGACAGGGGTCCAGGGAAGTAAATAATGTGGGAAGAAATAGCCAGGGAATTGTTATGGCTAGGCTTGTATAGACCCTAGGGCTGATAGCCTAGTAGCAACCTATGAACCTATGAATCTCCAAATGGCCACTTCAGCAAATTTTTTCCCAAGGGAAAAAAATTGCTGGGCCAACCTAAAACCAAACAAACTTTCAAACCCTACAAAGTGGGAAGCTTTGCCCCCCCCCCACACCCCACAACTAAATATACCAACTCTGAGATTGTACTACAGTGAGGAAAAGGGCAAATTCCCAACGGTGGCCAAGTGTTTTTTTTCCACCTGGGAAAAAATTTGCTGAAGTGGCAGTTTGAACATTTGGGAGTTTGCTGTTTATTGGTCGATGAAGAAGTGTTTGATGACGACATTTTTCAATAAGGTAATATAGACCCGATACTTCAGTGTCCTTTAAGGATAGGGGTGCTGCACTCCTGAGTGTGTCCTTTGGATGAGATACATAATAATTATGAAACTGTTGTTGGTTTGCCAGCTTACGAATTTTTGGGTTGTAGGTTTGCATAATGTTTGAGATATTTACTTCACAGACACATAGTACAGGTTTTTATTCTCACCTTTGTGGAATTGGCTAGGCTTAAAATGGCCCACAAAGGTAGACAGCCTAGTACTTGCCTATGAATCCATGAATCTATGAATAACATCTGTTGTATAACTACCCACCAAAAAAAGATTTGTACATGCTGACATACAGATGCTTCCACTCTTGAAGTCAAACTTTGACCTCATGTGCACAAATGGGAAAAATGGGTTGCGGATGGATGGATGGATGGACATATGCAGTAATTGTATGATGGGTTGAATTGTCAGTGGGGAGGGGGGGTCATTTGATGTGTACTCTTACACACTGACCCTAGATAGGAACACAGTAATAAGGTTTTGGAAAGAGATCATATGTATGATATGGTAGTACTGCCTATATAGATGTTAGAAGAACATCTATATGTACACAAGGGATAACACAAATCCTGGGGGGGGGGGGGGGGGGGCAGGTATAGTGCAAACAGTGTAATTATGGATGAGCAGTGATTGACGGCTGAGGATTAGCATCTGTGCCCCCACAAAATGCAGCCTATTACATGCATTGGTTTTATTCAACTGATCAGATTCTTTTGTAGGTACATTTTTTGAAGACAATACAAGCACCATTCTATTAAAATACCTTTTTTACTTTAAGACCTCCTCTGCAGATGAAGGTGTAGGAGGCAGAATTGTACTTGTTTTTACTCTTGGTATGTAATCAGTACACACTGATATAAATAAAAGTAGCAGGGGAAAAATAAGCAAGCAGACAAACAAACAAATAAATAAATGAAATTCCCCTAACATGGTTCTTTGGGGTTCCGGCATGCAGCTTGCAAGACATTTCCCTGCGAGCTACATCACCGAAACCAAATGGCTGTAACCTGTGTTACACATCGGGTATGGCTGTTTCTGCTTGAATACAGACAGGCAGCTGTCTGTAAGGATCACCACCAGGTAGAATATTTCTGTCCATAGTTTACAGCTGCAACAGCAATACTTTTCAGCCGTATTGCTTTATGGCAAAGTGATGCTGCAGCCATTTGGTTTCAGCGATGTAGTTCACAGGGAAATGTCTTGCGAGCTACATGCTGGAACCATGTTCTTGTCATGCTCAGATCAGTGCTGTTTTGCGTTGCTTGGGCATCCACCCTGCAGATCCTTAGCCATTTCTCTCTCTCTGATATGGCATCCCCATTATTTTACCACTAAAAATCAGTATAAATAGTCTGTATTGTCTTGATTACTTTTCATCTTCACTTCTGTTAAAAAGAACTGCATCTGATTTGTTTTCCCTGGTAGCTTAATGGAGATGATTAAGGCTATGAATTCTAAATGAACGTTGTCCTGTAGTTCTTGGTTTTATTCCTTGGGTATCCATTTGCTTACTGTGTGACTCTAAGCAGACATTCTTTTGGCTTCCGCTTGAAGAAGAATGCTTTTCTTGCTGGTTAACCTGAGAAATAAAATAAAATAAATTAAATAAGACTTACTGGGCAATAAGACATCTCAGCTTTTGTTCCATAATGTAATGACATTCTGAAATATGTTTTAAGATCAGAAAAATGTGGCTATCATGTTAAAAATTTTTGTAGGGGTTTCTTTGGATTATTATTAGAAATAATATTCTGTAGAATAATATAGGTGCTAGCATATAAAAGTTACTTCTAAGATTCTTCACATTGCATAGCAGTTGTTAATTTTTAGTCTATTCATGTTTTATCTTAGTATAAAGTCAAGTCTTACATACATATATTTTTATTACAACAGATTTTCAGTATTTCTTCAGAGGCCTGGACATGCAGACATATTAAAACAAGTCTGTATTTTTATTTTCCCCTTAGATTTATGGTTTCATAAGTTCATAGCTAATTACTAGGTTAGCTTTCTTAATAGGCCATTTTAAGCCTAGCCAATTTCCTTCACAACGGTGAGAACCAAATCCTGTACCTTGTCTCTGTGACTCAAACACCTTAACCATTATACCAAGCCCAGTCATTTTATATTTTACATTTTACATACAACTTTACTAAATAGTTTTAATAGAAATTAATATTTCATTCAATATTGTTCGGGCTAAAATACTGATAAAGATGTGCAGAACCCGGGAATCATTAAGGGATACACATCTATCCATCGAAGACCAAAGCATCGAATGTCATGAATTGTCGAACATGCCATTCGTCAACCCATTCTGAATAAGACTGCATTATGGTAGGGATAAGGAAATTTGACCTTTCCCCACTGTAGTGTGATCTTGGAGTTGATATTTATAATTAGTGGGGGTTGTGGGGGGCACATCCCCCCCCACATGAGGAGGTTTCAATGAATAGCATTTATGATGTAATGCCACTTGATGCTTTTACCTTTCTATGAATAACCATAGACCCTTCGTTAAGACCTTGCAGAAATAGAAACAGACAGTTTGGAGACATTCACAGATTAAGCACCTGCAATAAATACTCATTTTATTTACCTGGTGCAAGACTTGGGAACCAAGGTTAAGTAGGTGTGTAAAATTGACAAAGGAAATTTGCAGAGCTTCTGTATTAATATCGATACTTTCAAGACAGAAGCCAGTTTCATCTTTACAGTTCATAATTTACAGAAGTTGCAGAAGACAGTACAGTACAGTTAATTTTAAATTAGTCTTCAGTTACCGAAGTTGAGTATTCAGTTGCAATTTTCAGTTACAGAAGTTTCAGTTTGATTCAGTTCATCAACACTGCACTAGACGCAATTTCAATGATATTATAGCAATAACCCACGCCTGGGTGTGGGTAATGCTAAATTTACCCACGGTTGGCGTGGTTTGGTCAAACATCCAAACACTAAGAAAGTATATAATTTTAAGGTTAAAGCCACTTGTAATAGTACTTCAGTAATATATATGGCTACCTGCTCTGAGTGTTCATCATTCTATATAGGTAAAACTATTAGGAAACTAAAAAACAGAATAATTGAACACAAGTCAGAAATTCATAGAAAAATAACAACTAATTCTCTATATAAACATATAGAAGAGCATGGGGCCAAACATAATTTCTTATTTCGTGTTATACAAATAGTTGAAGTAACACAGAGGGGAGGTGATATAAATAATAAACTGGAATTAAAGGAATATGAGTGGATAACTAGGCTACAGGCAGATAAACCACCAGGAATAAATGATGTTGTAACACTGAAACCTGTTCTTAAGTTTCTACAGCAAACTAAATTGAGATGAATTTGTTGTCTTTTTAAATGTGCGTCATGTGACTATTGGGCTGCAAGTCATGTGATGTTAACCTACACTATATAAGTATTATGTTTTAATTGTTGTATTGAATGCACTGAAGAAGGGTTTATACCTGAAAGCTTTGCCGTGTTTTGTTTTTTGAAATATAAAGTGTTTATCTTCCAGCGTCTTTGTACATCATTATTGCTGCTCTTTGTTTAAGTATTATTGCTATTATACCATGACATTATTTAAGAAAAGAAACTATCACTTTTCTTAAATAATGGCATAGTATAATGCCTGTTTACTGCCCTTCCGCAGATGTCTGGCATCCGCGGCAGTTCTGATGTACTGCGCGCCTGCGCAGTACATCAGAGCTGTGGGCAAAAGCAACGGAGAAAGCAAGATCTCCGTTGCTTATTTTAAAACTGTCTCGCTATGTTAAACTCATTTAACATAGCAAAACACTAAAAAAAGCAACGGAGATCTTGCTTTCTCCGTTGCTTTTAAACTAATCTCGCTATGTTAAATGGGTTTAACATAGCAAGACAGCTTTAAAATAAGCAACGGAGATCTCCGTTGCTTATTTTAAAGCTGTCTCGCTATGTTAAACCCATTTAACATAGCGAGACAGTGTTTAAAAGAGTTATACTAATGGAAAAAGTCCGGCGACGGACCTTTTTCCATTAGTATAACTCGATTTACAACGGGCACGCTGGCCAATCAGCGTGCACGTTTTGGGGGGATCATGGTATAATACTTTATTTATACTGCTCCTGTCATTATTAAATACTGTAATAAACTGTATTTATCAGATGAGCAATACATAGTAACTTTTATTTTGAAAGTGCATGGAAGAGAAAAACTGTGAAATCTGGA